>NC_092101.1:55054196-55133935 GCF_045679555.1 Salvelinus alpinus
TCCCTTGCCCGCGGCCCATCCCTTGCCCGCGGCTCATCCCTTGCCCGCGGCCCATCCCTTGCCCGCGGCTCATCCCTTGCCCGCGGCCCATCCCTTGCCCGCGGCCCATCCCTTGCCCGCGGCCCATCCCTTGCCCGCGGCCCATCCCTTGCCCGTGGCCCATCCCTTGCCCGCGGCTCATCCCTTGCCCGCGGCTCATCCCTTGCCCGCGGCCCATTCCATGCCCGCTGCCCATCCCATGCCCGCTGCCCATTCCATGCCCCCTGCCCATTCCATGCCCCCTGCCCTCGTGCCTTGAGCCTCGCGCGCTTTCAGAGGATACAGCTGGAGAACTGCAAGGCAATCCCATTATGCGCCACTTCGGAGCAATATAACCAATATATATTGTCCTGCTAATAACAGGGTTAATAATATATCTGTGAGAATATCCAAGGGACTTTTATATCATTCTAAATTAATAATAAATAGCTTTGTTTAAAAAATAACACTATACTAATAGCACTACATTTTACAAGGACCCTAGTCAAAATTAGTCCACTCAGTGCCTAACTTGTAAATCAGGTCCCTGAACAAAAAGTACGCTCAAGATATCATCACATTTGCGTAGAGGCATAGAGCAGTAGAGTAGAGGAACTTACAGAATTTGCACACATGGGAAAATGTTTTCCTTGCAACAGAGCATTGTACTGTCTACACTTGGTTTGTTGCTAATATTAAAACATTTTCATTAAATCAGTTTTAATCAGAACTAAAGTTTTGTTGCTAAGGATTCCACAACGCGGTTAGCCTTTACGGCTGGGACTGCAAGTTTGTGTTCCTTTTTTTGCGTGGATTCCACGAGTGCTAGCTGGCTGTACTATAAACACCTGTTGTCGTCGTGGGAAAGACTCATTGTTATCTTTTCGTAAAACAACTGGTTGCAGTAAAGAGCCAATCTGGATATTAAGGAGATCCTGAGGGAAATCGACGAGTACCAACAGCTTTACGCTATGGAGGAACAACATACTCCATCATGGAAAGATCCGACTACCTCACAAAATAACTTTAACCCAACAAAAAAAAGAAAAACAGATTAATCTATAGACACAGACTATTTACTTATCATTGAGGTAGAGGCTAGTGCTCTATCTGGAGTCCATGCAACACTGGAAAAAGTTGTATGAGGAGGTAACAGGGCTGAGGGGGAGTTTGAGTTCAGCCAGATGAAATTCTCACACTCCAAAGAGAAAACAAGATACTCACAGCCAAGGTAAAAATACACGATTCCAACATGGAGTGTTTACTCAGGGAAAACAAGGTGATGAAGGAGTTGCTACTTGACATACAAAGTCGTAGCGTGAAAATCTAAATTTGTTCTGGGATTCCTGAGGACGCATCCAATAATCCAGAGGGCAATTCATGCAATCCACTTTGAAACTTCCTATAGAGACTGTAAACAAGGTGGCTTTCCACCGAGTACACAGACTTGGAGCTCGGAGCGACCAAGGGTCCCCGACCGATCATCGCAAAATTTGAACACCACCAACAAAAGGAGCTGATCAAAAGCAGTGGAAGGGACAAAACTCAGTCTCAATTACCAATTTCCAAGGGAGATAAACGAACGGCGTAAGAGACTATATCCGGTACAAAGACAACAAAGGGAGAATGGTAAGAGTGCTCTTACTCTTTAAACTCTTTATAGATGGACAGCTGTTCCGAGACAGCTCCATAACACCGTGGCTGTGCTAAATTCTACAGGGACTTCAGGTTACGAAAAAAAGAAAGTATGGGAACTGTAAAAATATCTGAACACTATGAAGTGGATATGAACACACACGTACTCAATTACATGCTCACTTACACATACAGACTTATACACACACACACACACACACACCTGCTCTCTTCTCTCACTCTCTCTTTATCTCTTTATCTCTTTTCTCTTCTCTTCTCTCTCTCTATTGTTGATAACTGTCTTTTAATTTAATGTGTTTATTGTTTGTCCATCTTTTTAAAGTATTTGTCTACAAGTTTATATATGTTTACAACAAGCAAGGGGAAGATATCAGAATAGGGGCATTGGAGAATAATAACATATTGTACGGAATACATTTGTACTGTAGTGAAGCCGTCTCCATAGTAATGCAAGGTCTCTTTCATCATCATGTGGAACATCAATTGCTATTGAAATGCTGGGATGTGTTTTTCAATGATGTTAAAGGTAATTATGATGCAACTATGATGGTGATACGATATGGATTACAATTATCATCATGAATATTAAGGCTTTACGCACAACATGTTACACACATAGACACTCAACCATGCAAATTGGCAGAGTAATTATTTATTTGGACATCACACATTATAGTCTTTCTCTTATAAAGACATTGTACACACTCTCACTAAATCACATCCAATATCATACACATCAACCTACTCAGATTTACTACTCACATAATATCTTGTCTCAATTTTCTAACATCTGTGGCATTGGCTCATATGCAAACAGACAAGGGAATAAAACAAATATTGCTAGAACCTATTTCTTGAATTCTAAATATCAGACATTTGAAAGCTCTAGTTTTGACCTTCATAATACCTCTGATGGCAGTAACTTTACGGTCCATTTAGACTGAGAATAGTATCTAGTTATGGTAAGGGGTGAAATAAGTATAGCCAGTTAGAATTGTAACGGTTTAGCAGATTATAAAAAAATAAGATCAGTCTTTACATGGCTTAAAGAAAAGGAATATACTGTTTACAGGAAACTCTACATCCTGAGATGAAGTTGCGTGTAAAAAGGAAAAAGTGAAATAGTTTTCTGTCATGGACAAAGGAACTCAAAAGGTGTGATGATATTAATTAACACAAATTCGATCTGAATGTGCAAATAGTCAGGAATGATTCACAAGGAAGGTGGATCCTTTTGAATATGAAAGTGGATGAAAAAGAGATTTGACTCATTAATGTATATGGTCCAAATCAGGATGATCCACACTTCTTCGAAAACATTTATACCAATTTATTGAACTTACAGGCAACAAATGATCTAGTCATTATGCTAGAAGACTATACCACAGTGTTAAGTACCTCAATGGACCGTAAAGGTAATCACTCTACAAACTATCATCACCGTGCCCTTAAGGAAATCACAAATATTATGGACACATAGTCTCTTTGTCTCCTGCATCAAAGGTTAAAGTTTTAATAGGAGACAGAATGTGATCAGATCATCATCTAATTGGCCTTCACATAACTCTTATAGGTTTTCCACATGGACGGGGATATTGGAAATTTAACCAAAGTTTACTGGAGGACAACTTATTTTTAACTAAGACAAAATCATTCATAACTTAATTTTTCCAGTATAATATAGGTTCAGCAAATCTCCTTATTGTTTGGGATACCTTTAAATGTACCTTCAGTGGCCATTCACTTCAATATTCATCAATAATAAAAAAGCAGTTTCTGGCTAAAGAGACAAGACTAACAAGGGAAATCCATGAACTAATAGTACAGGTAGATGGCAATAAAAACAATACTACAGAGATACAAAATAAGTTCGAGGAAAAACAAAAAGAACTTGAGGAACTTATTCAAGAACTATTTAATGTAATCTATTACAAAAATAAAGCAAACTGGATGGAATATGGAGAAAAATTCACAACATTCTTCCTGAATCTCCAATACAGGAACGCTCACGAAAAGATTTTGCAGAAACTTGTTACTGAAGACGGCGTCATCTATGATTCTCCAAATTATATTTTAAAAGAGGAAGCTAATTATTTTAGGCAGATGTTCTCTTTTCCGTCTCATCCTCTCCCACTGAATGAAGATTACGGTAAGGAATTCTTTCCAAATAATATAAAAAATGGAAAATTAACAAATGTACAGAAAGATCAGTGCGAAGGCCAAATTACAGAGGAAGAACTTTTTGAGACTATTAAATCCTTTCAATCTGGAAAAACCCCAGGGCTTGATGGCAAACCGGTAGAGGTATATCAAGTATTTTTTTATACACTAAAAGCTCCATTGTTAGATTGTTCTAACTACTCCTATAGAAATGGTAGTCTGTCAGGTACTCAGCAGGAAGGTCTGATTACTCTATTATTAAAACAAGATAAATATCAAGACCCAGTCTGTCTAAAAATTAAAACAAGACCCAGATGGCAAATATAAAGACCCAGTCTATCTAAAAAAAACTGGAGGCCTCTTACACTTCAATGTTGTGATGCAAAAATACTAGCGAAATGCATAGCACTCAGAATTAAAAGGGTTTTACCGGGTATTGTTCATACTGGGCTGATGGTGAAGTAGACACACTCAGTATTCATATCACAAAATATATAAATAATCTCTCCAAAATTAATTTCAAAAGAAAACTTGTAAAAATAGACAAGATCCTGCGAGATGAATACCTGTTTATACCTGTCCTATTTATGGAAAAATTGCCCTGATTAACTCCTTAGTCATATCTCAGTTTACTCACTTACTTATGGTGCAGCCTACTCCTGATGATTTGTTTCTCAAATTATATGAGCAAGAAATATTTTGCTTTATCTGGGACTCTAAACCAGACAAAATAACACGTGTCTATCTATATAATGAATTTGAATTGGGTGGGTTGAGATTATTAAATATAAAAGCACTAAACCTCTAAAAGCTTCACTCATTCAAAAGTTTTATTTGAACCCTAAATGGTCCTCCAGCAGATTACTAAGAAAAGCTCATCCATTGTTTAAAAATTGCCCTTTTGCCTTTGTGCAGATTGCCATGTCTCATTTTCGATTAATTGAAAATGATACTTTTTTCCAAAGTATCTCTCTTTTTCAAACAAGCTTTGCAGAGCTGGCTACAATAAACATTTCATCCCCCTGAAAAGATGGAACAAATATTACAACAAATATTATGGCTGAACTCAAATGTGCTGGTTGATAAAATACCTGTATTTATGGGAAAGATGTTTGAAAAGGGTATGTTGTTCTTAAAGGATATTGTAAATTGGAATGGTAGAGTTATGTCCTTCATGGAGTGATCATATTTGTACGGGAAGGTCTGCTCAATCCAAGAGTACAACCAATTGATTACAGCATTACCCCAGAAATGGAGGAGGCAGGTGGCAGTGGGAGGAGGTAGGGAACTGGTCTGTCTGCCCAATATAAAGGATCAAAACTGGCGGAGGAATAAAAACAGCATAAATAGGAAAGTATACCAGTTTCCATGGTATGAGTTGATGTATAAAACAACAATTCAAAAGATTCAAGACTTCGTGCTTTTCAGCTAAAATTATTATATAGAATATTTGGGGCATAAAATCCTCGAAGCTCTGCAGATTTTGTTGTGAGGATACAGAATCAACAGACCATTTATTTTGGTATTGCCCTCACGTAGCCTGTTTCTGGTCTCAGGTTCAGAAATGGCTTAAAATGCATAGCATTGATCTAAAATTGTCCCTATAAATAGTACTGTTAGGAGATCTGGAGAGACCTGGTCAGTCAATTAGTAACATACTAATACTCTTAGTAAAAGTATTTATCTTCAACTCGCAATCTGTGGATTCTACTCAATTAGATCGATTGAAATTGTACGTTAAACGTCACAGCATAGTTGAAAGATATATGTTGCGTAGAAACCCGAAGTGGATGGCCAGCAGAGATAGATGGGATGGGCTGAGGGAAGCTGAGGGTTGGGATGTGGAATTGGAGACAAGTGCGAGTGGAGTTGCTGTGTAGGAGATAGAATGATGGTCAAAGATAAAAGTAAAAAAATAAATAAAAAAAAACAGTCAAAATAAAACATTATAAAAGTATATTTTAATGACACCGAGTGGCAGTGTTTTTCCAACTAATGCCAGTTTGCCTGAGGCTGATGCCGTGCAGGTGTTTGTACACATGCATACACACACACTCTCATTCAAATAAACACATACAAGAACACACACATACGTGTAATAGTGCCAGACGTGCACACAAACATATACAGTTGGCATTGCTGTTATGATTTTAGTTGTCCTTGATGTCCTTTGTTTTAAATGTATTAAATGTATTATTTTTATTATTATTTTTTGCATTGTTGTTTGCTGTTTTCTTCTGTCTTTTCCTTTTGTCTCTTTAGTTCATTCTCTTGGTTGTTGGTGCATTGGGGGGATCATGGGGGTGGGGGTTCATTCTCTTGGTTGTTGGTGCATTGGGGGGTTCTTGGTGATGGGGGTTCATTCTCTTGGTTGTTGGTGCATTGGGGGGGTTGTTGGGGGAATGGACTGAATTGTATTTTAAATTTTTCTTCTTGGGGAGACTGTGGGAGGGGTCTCAAATGGTTGAGGGACAGCTATTGGGGAACTGTGGGGGGATCTTGGAGGGTTTGTGTTCACAGTTTTTGGCCTGGTGGTAGATCTGTCAATGTGCCCTTGAGCAGGGCATTGACCCTGGATGCTTCTGTGTGTCGCTCTGAATGGGAGTCTATTGGATGACTGGTGTGGTGTAGTTATTGAGCGGATTCACTGCAAGTATATTGTATGTTTCGAATATTCAATAAATAAATAATTAAAAAAAATGTTTTCCTTGCCTTCGGTCCAGGAAATTTCAGGCCTTTTTTTATAAAAGCGTTTCATACAATTATATGTCAGTTTACATGACTGGAGACCTTGGCATAATCTTTTTTAATGCCGCGTTCATAACACCTGGGAACTCGGAAATCTCTGACTTCAGTGCGTTTAAGATAAATGGGAAATTGGGAGGGGAGGGGGGGGGAATTACACGATTATGTTATAATACTGTTTATGCATCAAATAGCTTTGATGAGTACTCTCTCATCTGTGTCTATGGGACTGAGTCTCTAGTGCTTGAGCTGACAGTTGAGATATGACTAGGTGATAAAAACCTACAGCATAGATGTGGTGGGTGTGACCCGAGATAGACTGGATGTGGTGGGTGTGACCCGAGATAGACTGGATGTGGTGGGTGTGACCCGAGATAGACTGGATGTGGTGGGTGTGACCCGAGATAGACTGGATGTGGCGGGTGTGACCCGAGATAGACTAGATGTGGCGGGTGTGACCCGAGGTAGACTAGATGTGGCGGGTGTGACCCGAGATAGACTAGATGTGGCGGGTGTGACCGAGGTAGAGATAGACTGGAGGAACAGAACAAAACCCTCATTGTTCCTACTCATCCTGGCATCTGGGAAACTAAGCCGGGTTGAGGGTTAAAACGGCACCAGGTGCAGATAGCTTCTTTCAAGTGCTCCGACTTTCCGACCTGAAGATCGCTGACGTCATATTTCGACCTCATCCCCCTTTCCCCCCCAGAGTTCCCAGTTGTCTTGAAAGCCCCATAATACTGCACAAATGCTGTGTGGTGAGCATGGTTACTTCCCTAGTGTCCTTCGGTTTCACAAACAGCAGATTATTAGTCCTGATCCAACGAATGGTTCCCATCTCCGCTGTCTTTGTCATGTCGTTTACCTTGGTCTTGGGGAAACGGATTCTGTTGGGACGAATGGTTCCCATCTCCGCTGTCTTTGTCATGTCGTTTACCTTGGTCTTGGGGAAACGGATTCTGTTGGGACGAATGGTTCCCATCTTCGCTGTCTTTGTCATGTCGTTTAGCTTGGTCTTGGGGAAACGGATTCTGTTGGGACGAATGGTTCCCATCTCCGCTGTCTTTGTCATGTCGTTTAGCGTTTAGCTTGGTCTTGGGGAAACGGATTCTGTTAGGACGAATGGTTCCCATCTCCGCTGTCTTTGTCATGTCGTTTACCTTGGTCTTGGGGAAACGGATTCTGTTGGGACGAATGGTTCCCATCTCGGCTGTCTTTGTCATGTCGTTTACCTTGGTCTTGGGGAAACGGATTCTGTTGGGACGAATGGTTCCCATCTTCGCTGTCTTTGTCATGTCGTTTAGCTTGGTCTTGGGGAAACGGATTCTGTTGGGACGAATGGTTCCCATCTCCGCTGTCTTTGTCATGTCGTTTAGCTTGGTCTTGGGGAAACGGATTCTGTTAGGATGAATGGTTCCCATCTCCGCTGCCTTTGTCATGTCGTTTACCTTGGTCTTGGGGAAACGGATTCTGTTGGGACGAATGGTTCCCATCTCCGCTGTCTTTGTCATGTCGTTTACCTTGGTCTTGGGGAAACGGATTCTGTTAGAACGAATGGTTCCCATCTCCGCTGTCTTTGTCATGTCGTTTACCTTGGTCTTGGGGAAACGGATTCTGTTAGGACGAATGGTTCCCATCTCCGCTGTCTTTGTCATGTCGTTTACCTTGGTCTTGGGGAAACAGATTCTGTTAGGACGAATGGTTCCCATCTCCGCTGTCTTTGTCATGTCGTTTACCTTGGTCTTGGGGAAACGGATTCTGTTAGGACGAATGGTTCCCATCTCCGCTGTCTTTGTCATGTCGTTTACCTTGGTCTTGGGGAAAAGGATTCTGTTAGGACGAATGGTTCCCATCTCCGCTGTCTTTGTCATGTCGTTTACCTTGGTCTTGGGGAAACGGATTCTGTTAGGACGAATGGTTCCCATCTCCGCTGTCTTTGTCATGTCGTTTACCTTGGTCTTGGGGAAACGGATTCTGTTAGGACGAATGGTGCCATAAGCCCCTGTTTTCTTTTTCAAGAGGTCTATGAAAAGTGGATGTAGAACCCCCAGATGGGGTGATCGACATAGCAGTGGGGGGGGCATGACTAGCGGGGGGCGCTTGCTGGGGAGGGGTGGCTCTCAAACGGCATCATGCTCTGCATCCTCCACTCTGTGGTGAATAAAACAAAGGGATATATTGTTGTAAGACACACAGATATACAGTTGACTACATTTAGAAAACAACATGCCTGTAAAGTAAAAACACCAAGCCTAAACGTTATCTAGAAGGTAGAAGGCGTGAAGGACACGCACAATGCAAACAGTAAAACTTTGGAGACAAAGGCAGAGGTGAGAACCACAAATAAACAATGGCCATGAGAGTTTAGTGGCCTCTGCAAAGTTACAAGGATGAAAGTATTATGAAACATAGACAATAACTACTTTGGAATGATATAACATTGAAATGATTTGTTACATAGGACTGACTATATGATCTAAATCAAAAGCACAAAAAGCAGACAACTTAGAAAGAAACTAAATCCATATAGTAAATTAGCTTTATAAAGTCATGAAAATAATTTACTTCCAGATCTAAAAGTGGATCCAATCCTTCTAGAAAGCAATCTTCGTCGTCCAAATGGCTCCCCTGATCCGAGTCAAAGCTTCTATGTCGGTATACTTATTCAGAGCTGCCTTTTTTGTTGTTGCTTCATCTTTGATATTCTTAGTTTTACCTTTTTTCTCCCTTGAGAAGCAATCTTTTATGCTAAAGCGATGAAGTTAAAGCGATTAAATCTGTCTACAATGTAATGTAGCGTGCTCGGTGCGTCTCGTCTCTGAGCCAGGTAGCAATCGTTCGCATTACGCATAAAATATTCTAGGCCTTGATTTGTCCCACCCAGGTCAACTGCATATCCCTGGAAAGCTTATCTCATTGGCTAGAAGACTGTCAAGGTGCTATAGTAGCCACTCCCCTGTGTAATGGATGCCTACAGCACGTTAGCAAAGCAACGTCATATTTTTGATGCGCACAGATATAGTCATACATCATCAGAGAACATGGCAATAGGCTAGATTTGTTCCTATCAACCTAAGGATTCATTTGATACCCCCCTCCCCCCACCCCATGTAGCTATGGGTCAAACACAGACCAAATGGAAGCTTATCTTGTAAGATGTGTGCTGTTTGGTGACAACGTTGTGTAAAATAAAAACGTTGGCTCTTGGGACTGGTGATCAATAACAGTAGGTCATAGGCAGACAAATAAGACAAGATCATCTGTGGAATCCCGGCTTTCCGTGTAAATCTACCTATTCCGTCTTTATTTTGTTTATGCTCCACAATGCTAACCGGAATGTAGGTAACAGCCATCTTGAAATGAGGTCATCGGCTCGGCCCCTCGTATGCCCATATATGGTAGTAAGTCACACCAAAGACACCCTGCTTTTGTAGATAGGTGCTACTGTTCTCACACCAGACTGAATTGAATAAAACATTGGGTCCCCAAATATGGGGACTTTACACAGGAAATAAACGATGAAGTGCAATGCTGGAGAGATGAGAGTTGCAGGCTCATGTTTATCAGAGCAGAGGGAGAGAGATCATAGAAAGTGAATCTCATTGTAGTTCTGTGAGAGATACGGTGGGCAACTCAAATTAACTTTGATTGAGTTTATTTGAATTTGGAATTTAGAGTGGAGAGAGATAACTGAGAGAACGTTAAGCCATACACTAATGAAACATCCTTCTGAGAACACCGGGGGTAAAGGTCATCTCTGGTGGAGTTCTGGAACTCGCTCTTCCTTTGAGGAGGGAGAGATACTACTGATAATGAGGTGTAGTCTGACTAGCATCTGCTCTGAGGAGGGAGAGATACTACTGATAATGAGGTGTAGTCTAACTACCATCTGCTCTGAGGAGGTAGAGATACTACTGATAATGAGGTGTAGTCTGACTACCATCTGCTCTGAGGAGGGAGAGATACTACTGATAATGAGGTGTAGTCTGACTACAATCTGCTCTGAGGAGGGAGAGATACTACTGATAATGAGGTGTAGTCTAACTACCATCTGCTCTGAGGAGGTAGAGATACTACTGAAAATGAGGTGTAGTCTGACTACCATCTGCTCTGAGGAGGGAGAGATACTACTGATAATGAGGTGTAGTCTGACTACCATCTGCTCTGAGGAGGGAGAGATACTACTGATAATGAGGTGTAGTCTGACTACCATCTGCTCTGAGGAGGGAGAGATACTACTGATAATGAGGTGTAGTCTGACTACCATCTGCTCCGAGGAGGGAGAGATACTACTGATAATGAGGTGTAGTCTAACTACCATCTGCTCTGAGGAGGGAGAGATACTACTGATAATGAGGTGTAGTCTAACTACCATCTACACTACAGTGGCTGTAATACTGTATATACCAGGGGTACTCAAGTACTATTTGAGAAAGTCCGTTCACACAGATTTCCAGGTGGATAATGTAATTTATCGGCGTAGTAACAAGCAACCCACAATGCATGCGACCTCAAACTGTTCTTCTTTTTGTCCGAGAGAAAACGTTCCAGGTTTAAAGTTCATTTTTTGCAATTCAATTCATTCTTCCATGTTTTATGTGTGTTTATATGATACCATATGTAAAAAAATTATACTGAGTAAAAAAAAATATATATTTATTTTTAATATCCGGTCTGCGGTCTGTATTGACCCCGTTCTGGGTCTGGATCCGGTCTGTATTGACCCTGTTCTGGGTCTGAATCCGGTCTGCGGTCTGTATTGACCCCGTTCTGGGTCTGGATCCGGTCTGTATTGACCCCGTTCTGGGTCTGGATCCAGTCTGCGGTCTGTATTGACCCCGTTCTGGGTCTGGATCCGGTCTACGGTCTGTATTGACCCCGTTCTGGGTCTGGATCCGGTCTGTATTGACCCTGTTCTGGGTCTGGATCTGGTTTACTGTCCCCCATTTCAGTATGGAGGGTATATACCATGAGTATCCTGTACATACGAATAATAAAACATGAAATAGCACCCTATGTCCTACATAGTGCACTACTTTTGACCAGAGCCCCAGGGGAATAGGGAACCATTTGGAACACTCCCAGGACTTTATTTATGAATTAGTCTGTAAAGGAAGAGATCTCACCACAAAGGTTTTATTTCAGAGTAACAGAGTGAAACCAGACATTACAGTTACAATAGTTTAATGTGAAAAAGTAATATGTTGTTAAAGGAACAGGAGAGGATGATGTTGTTATGATGAGGACACAGAACCTCTACTTTAACAGGAGAGGATGATGTTGTTATGATGAGGACACAGAACCTCTACTTTAACAGGAGAGGATGATGTTGTTATGATGAGGTGAGGATGATGAGGATACAGGACACAGATCCTCTACTTTAACAGGAGAGGATGATGTTGTTATGAGGACACAGAACCTCCACTTTAACAGGAGAGGATGATGTTGTTATGATGAGGACACAGAACCTCTACTTTAACAGGAGAGGATGATGTTGTTATGAGGACACAGAACCTCCACTTTAACAGGAGAGGATGATGTTGTTATGATGAGGTGAGGATGATGAGGATACAGGACACATATCCTCTACTTTAACAGGAGAGGATGATGTTGTTATGATGAGGACACAGAACCTCTACTTTAACAGGAGAGGATGATGTTGTTATGATGAGGTGAGGATGATGAGGATACAGGACACATATCCTCTACTTTAACAGGAGAGGATGATGTTGTTATGATGAGGATACAGAACCTCTACTTTAACAGGAGAGGATGATGTTGTTATGATGAGGACACAGAACCTCCACTTTAACAGGAGAGGATGATGTTGTTATGATGAGGTGAGGATGATGAGGATACAGGACACATATCCTCTACCTCTAACAGGAGAGGATGATGTGGAAGTCAGAAGTTTACATACACCTTAGCCAAATACATTTAAACTCAGTTTTTCACAATTCCTGACATTTAATCCTTGTAAACATTCTCTGTTTTAGGTCAGTTAGTATCACCACTTTATTTTAAGAATGTGAAATGTCAGGATAATAGTAGAGACAATTATTTATTTCAGCTTTTATTTCTTTCATCACATTCCCAGTGGGTCAAAAGTTTACATACACTCAATTAATATTTGGTAGCATTGCCTTTAAAATGTTTAACTTGAGTCAAACATTTCGGTTAGCCTTCCACAAGCTTCCCACAATAAGTTGGGTGAATTTTGGCCCATTCCTCCTGACAGAGCTGGTGTAACTGAGTCAGGTTTGTAGGCCTCCTTGCTCTCACACGCTTTTTCAGTTCTGCCAACAAATGTTCAATAGGATTGAGGTCAGGGTTTTGTGATGGCCACTCCAATACCTTGACTTTGTTGTCCTTAAGCCATTTTGCCTAAAACTTTGGAAGTATGCTTGAGGTCATTGTCCATTTGGAAGACCCATTTGCAACCAAGCTTTAATTTCCTGACTGATGTCTTGAGATGTTGCTTCAATATATCCACATAAATTTCCCTTCCCAATGCCATCTATTGTGTGAAGTGCACCAGTCCCTCCTGCACCACGATATAGTTTGTTTGTTTTAAAGTGTAGTGTTGTGTTCTCTCTCTTGTCGTGATGTTTTGTCTTTTTATCCCGTCCTCGCAGGAGGCCTTTTGCCTTTTGGTAGGCCGTCATTGTAAATAAGAAATTTGTTCTTAACTGACTTGCCTAATTAAATAAAGGTTACAGACATGTTTTTATAAATAAATTAATACATTTAGGTCTCCACAGACTAGTACATGTCCCTGGGCCTGGAAATGGTTGATCTCCCCCTCTAGGATGGAGAAGCTGTCTTCGTTAAAGTATGGGGGTTCAAGTGGGGTGATATAGGTAGCACACAGGAGGACATTTTTCTCTGTTGAGATCATTTCCTTTTGAATTTCTAGCCAAATGTGAAATGTTCATGTTTTTAATAATTGAATAGAGTGAGTTAGGTCTGCACTATACCAAATGAGCATACCCCCTGAGTCTCTTCCCTGTTTCACACCTGGTAGTTTGATGGATGGGACTACCAGCTCTCTGTAACCTAGAGGGCAACCAGTGGGTCTGTCTCCTCTATACCACCCACCTGGTAGTTTGGTGGATGGGACTACCAGCTCTCTGTAACCTAGAGGGCAACCAGTGGGTCCGTCTCCTCTATACCACCCACCTGGTAGTGTGGTGGATGGGACTACCAGCTCTCTGTAACCTAGAGGGTGAACCTAGTTGGTCCTCAGACAGAAGGTCTAGGGGGCGCTGGGTGTATTATTATGTGGCTGGGTGAACCTAGTTGGTCTTTGGTGAATCCAGGTTCCTGCTCTTTAGGCCAAAGGCAGATGACCTCAGGCCTTGGATATTCCAGGATGAGATGGTGAAGGCTTTGTGTTCCTTAAAGTGTCTGATGTTGTTGGTCGTGTGATTTGGCCTCAGACCAGTAAGTGTGAGCAGAGCCTGCTGAGCATCTGGTACATGCCGTTGGCTTGGGCGAGTGTAAGAGTGGGGGTTGGGCCTGTTTGCCTGCTCACGGCCTGGGCGTATGTGAGACTTTCATGTTGAGGCCCTCTTTGCGGGAGTGGGGGGCATGGGGTGGGCAGGAGGAGCTTAAATGGGGTGTGGGCATGGTTGACTTGGGGGGGGGTGTTGATTGGTTGGGGTGGGGTTGTGGATGTGTCTGGTGGTGCTGTGGTCTGGATGTAGGTCCTCTCGCTGTGTGTCCTCTATGTGTAGGTCCAGGGGGGGTGGGTTACCCGCTGTATGGTAGCAGGGTGGAGATAACCACTTGTGCGTTGGGGAAAGTAGAAGAAGCTTTTTCAATCACTCCCTTCAGTGCTGTGGCCACCCTTACCTGCTGTGTTCTCAGGTCGTTTGTGCCTGTGTGTATTATTATGTGGCTGGGTGACCCTAGTTGGTCCCCAGACAGAAGGTCTAGGGGGCGCTGGGTGTATTATTATGTGGCTGGGTGAACCTAGTTGGTCCTCAGACAGAAGGTCTAGGGGGCGCTGGGTGTATTATTATGTGGCTGGGTGAACCTAGTTGGTCCTCAGACAGAAGGTCTAGGGGGCGCTGGGTGTATTATTATGTGGCTGGGTGAACCTAGTGGGTCCTCAGACAGAAGGTCTAGGGGGCGCTGGGTGAACCTAGTTGGTCCTCAGACAGAAGGTCTAGGGGGCGCTGGGTGTATTATTATGTGGCTGGGTGAACCTAGTTGGTCCTCAGACAGAAGGTCTAGGGGGCGCTGGGTGAACCTAGTTGGTCCTCAGACAGAAGGTCTAGGGGCGCTGGGTGTATTATTATGTGGCTGGGTGAACCTAGTTGGTCCTCAGACAGAAGGTCTAGGGGGCGCTGGGTGAACCTAGTTGGTCCTCAGACAGAATGTCTAGGGGGCGCTGGGTGAACCTAGTTGGTCCTCAGACAGAAGGTCTAGGGGGCGCTGGGTGTATTATTATGTGGCTGGGTGAACCTAGTTGGTCCTCAGACAGAAGGTCTAGGGGGCGCTGGGTGAACCTAGTTGGTCCTCAGACAGAAGGTCTAGGGGGCGCTGGGTGTATTATTATGTAGCTGGGTGAACCTAGTTGGTCCTCAGACAGAAGGTCTAGGGCGCTGGGTGAACCTAGTTGGTCCTCAGACAGAAGGTCTAGGGGGCGCTGGGTGTATTATTATGTGGCTGGGTGACCCTAGTTGGTCCTCAGACAGAAGGTCTAGGGGGCGCTGGGTGAACCTAGTTGGTCCTCAGACAGAAGGTCTAGGGGGCGCTGGGTGACCCTAGTTGGTCCTCAGACAGAAGGTCTAGGGGGCGCTGGGTGAACCTAGTTGGTCCTCAGACAGAAGGTCTAGGGGGCGCTGGGTGTATTATTATGTAGCTGGGTGAACCTAGTTGGTCCTCAGACAGAAGGTCTAGGGGGCGCTGGGTGTATTATTATGTGGCTGGGTGACCCTAGTTGGTCCTCAGACAGAAGGTCTAGGGGGCGCTGGGTGAACCTAGTTGGTCCTCAGACAGAAGGTCTAGGGGGCGCTGGGTGAACCTAGTGGGTCCTCAGACAGAAGGTCTAGGGGGCGCTGGGTGTATTATTATGTGGCTGGGTGACCCTAGTTGGTCCTCAGACAGAAGGTCTAGGGGGCGCTGGGTGAACCTAGTTGGTCCTCAGACAGAAGGTCTAGGGGGCGCTGGGTGAACCTAGTTGGTCCTCAGACAGAAGGTCTAGGGGGCGCTGGGTGAACCTAGTTGGTCCTCAGACAGAAGGTCTAGGGGGCGCTGGGTGTATTATTGTGTGGCTGGGTGAACCTAGTTGGTCCTCAGACAGAAGGTCTAGGGGGCGCTGGGTGACCCTAGTTGGTCCTCAGACAGAAGGTCTAGGGGGCGCTGGGTGACCCTAGTTGGTCCTCAGACAGAAGGTCTAGGGGGCGCTGGGTGAACCTAGTTGGTCCTCAGACAGAAGGTCTAGGGGGCGCTGGGTGAACCTAGTTGGTCCTCAGACAGAAGGTCTAGGGGGCGCTGGGTGTATTATTATGTGGCTGGCTGACCCTAGTTGGTCCTCAGACAGAAGGTCTAGGGGGCGCTGGGTGAACCTAGTTGGTCCTCAGACAGAAGGTCTAGGGGGCGCTGGGTGACCCTAGTTGGTCCTCAGACAGAAGGTCTAGGGGGCGCTGGGTGAACCTAGTTGGTCCTCAGACAGAAGGTCTAGGGGGCATTGGGTGAACCTAGTTGGTCCTCAGACAGAAGGTCTAGGGGGCGCTGGGTGTATTATTATGTGGCTGGGTGAACCTAGTTGGTCCTCAGACAGAAGGTCTAGGGGGCGCTGGGTGAACCTAGTTGGTCCTCAGACAGAAGGTCTAGGGGGCGCTGGGTGAACCTAGTTGGTCCTCAGACAGAAGGTCTAGGGGGCACTGGGTGTATTATTATGTGGCTGGGTGACCCTAGTTGGTCCTCAGACAGAAGGTCTAGGGGGCGCTGGGTGTATTATTATGTGGCTGGGTGAACCTAGTTGGTCCTCAGACAGAAGGTCTAGGGGGCGCTGGGTGTATTATTATGTGGCTGGGTGAACCTAGTTGGTCCTCAGACAGAAGGTCTAGGGGGCGCTGGGTGTATTATTATGTGGCTGGGTGACCCTAGTTGGTCCTCAGACAGAAGGTCTAGGGCGCTGGGTGAACCTAGTTGGTCCTCAGACAGAAGGTCTAGGGGGCGCTGGGTGAACCTAGTTGGTCCTCAGACAGAAGGTCTAGGGGGCGCTGGGTGAACCTAGTTGGTTCTCAGACAGAAGGTCTAGGGGGCGCTGGGTGAACCTAGTTGGTCCTCAGACAGAAGGTCTAGGGGGCGCTGGGTGAACCTAGTTGGTCCTCAGACAGAAGGTCTAGGGGACGCTGGGTGAACCTAGTTGGTCCTCAGACAGATGGTCTAGGGGGCGCTGGGTGTATTATTATGTGGCTGGGTGAACCTAGTTGGTCCTCAGACAGAAGGTCTAGGGGGCGCTGGGTGACCCTAGTTGGTCCTCAGACAGAAGGTCTAGGGGGCGCTGGGTGAACCTAGTTGGTCCTCAGACAGAAGGTCTAGGGGGCGCTGGGTGAACCTAGTTGGTCCTCAGACAGAAGGTCTAGGGGGCGCTGGGTGTATTATTATGTGGCTGGGTGAACCTAGTTGGTCCTCAGACAGAAGGTCTAGGGGGCGCTGGGTGTATTATTATGTGGCTGGGTGACCCTAGTTGGTCCTCAGACAGAAGGTCTAGGGGGCGCTGGGTGTATTATTATGTGGCTGGGTGAACCTAGTTGGTCCTCAGACAGAAGGTCTAGGGGGCGCTGGGTGTATTATCATGTGGCTGGGTGAACCTAGTTGGTCCTCAGACAGAAGGTCTAGGGGGCGCTGGGTGAACCTAGTTGGTCCTCAGACAGAAGGTCTAGGGGGCGCTGGGTGTATTATCATGTGGCTGGGTGACCCTAGTTGGTCCTCATACAGAAGGTCTAGGGGGCGCTGGGTGTATTATTATTTGGCTGGGTGACCCTAGTTGGTCCTCAGACAGAAGGTCTAGGGGGCGCTGGGTGTATTATTATGTGGCTGGGTGAACGTAGTTGGTCCTCAGACAGAAGGTCTAGGGGGCGCTGGGTGTATTATTATGTGGCTGGGTTAACCTAGTTGGTCCTCAGACAGAAGGTCTAGGGGGCGCTGGGTGAACCTAGTTGGTCCTCAGACAGAAGGTCTAGGGGGCGCTGGGTGTATTATTATGTCGCTGGGTGAACCTAGTTGGTCCTCAGACAGAAGGTCTAAGGGGCGCTGGGTGACCCTAGTTGGTCCTCAGACAGAAGGTCTAGGGGGCGCTGGGTGTATTATTATGTGGCTGGGTGAACCTAGTTGGTCCTCAGACAGAAGGTCTAGGGGGCGCTGGGTGAACCTAGTTGGTCCTCAGACAGAAGGTCTAGGGGGCGCTGGGTGAACCTAGTTGGTCCTCAGACAGAAGGTCTAGGGGGCGCTGGGTGAACCTAGTTGGTCCTCAGACAGAAGGTCTAGGGGGCGCTGGGTGTATTATTATGTGGCTGGGTGAACCTAGTTGGTCCTCAGACAGAAGGTCTAGGGGGCGCTGGGTGAACCTAGTTGGTCCTCAGACAGAAGGTCTAGGGGGCGCTGGGTGAACCTAGTTGGTCCTCAGACAGAAGGTCTAGGGGGCGCTGGGTGTATTATCATGTGGCTGGGTGACCCTAGTTGGTCCTCAGACAGAAGGTCTAGGGGGCGCTGGGTGAACCTAGTTGGTCCTCAGACAGAAGGTCTAGGGGGCGCTGGGTGAACCTAGTTGGTCCTCAGACAGAAGGTCTAGGGGGCGTTGGGTGTATTATCATGTGGCTGGGTGAACCTAGTTGGTCCTCAGACAGAAGGTCTAGGGGGCGCTGGGTGTATTATTATGTGGCTGGGTGAACCTAGTTGGTCCTCAGACAGAAGGTCTAGGGGGCGCTGGGTGTATTATTATGTGGCTGGGTGACCCTAGTTGGTCCTCAGACAGAAGGTCTAGGGGGCGCTGGGTGTATTATTATGTGGCTGGGTGAACCTAGTTGGTCCTCAGACAGAAGGTCTAGGGGGCGCTGGGTGAACCTAGTTGGTCCTCAGACAGAAGGTCTAGGGGGCGCTGGGTGAACCTAGTTGGTCCTCAGACAGAAGGTCTAGGGGGCGCTGGGTGTATTATTATGTGGCTGGGTGAACCTAGTTGGTCCTCAGACAGAAGGTCTAGGGGGCGCTGGGTGAACCTAGTTGGTCCTCAGACAGAAGGTCTAGGGGGCGCTGGGTGAACCTAGTTGGTCCTCAGACAGAAGGTCTAGGGGGCGCTGGGTGTATTATCATGTGGCTGGGTGACCCTAGTTGGTCCTCAGACAGAAGGTCTAGGGGGCGCTGGGTGAACCTAGTTGGTCCTCAGACAGAAGGTCTAGGGGGCGCTGGGTGAACCTAGTTGGTCCTCAGACAGAAGGTCTAGGGGGCGTTGGGTGTATTATCATGTGGCTGGGTGAACCTAGTTGGTCCTCAGACAGAAGGTCTAGGGGGCGCTGGGTGTATTATTATGTGGCTGGGTGAACCTAGTTGGTCCTCAGACAGAAGGTCTAGGGGGCGCTGGGTGTATTATTATGTGGCTGGGTGACCCTAGTTGGTCCTCAGACAGAAGGTCTAGGGGGCGCTGGGTGTATTATTATGTGGCTGGGTGAACCTAGTTGGTCCTCAGACAGAAGGTCTAGGGGGCGCTGGGTGTATTATTATGTGGCTGGGTGACCCTAGTTGGTCCTCAGACAGAAGGTCTAGGGGGCGCTGGGTGTATTATTATGTGGCTGGGTGAACCTAGTTGGTCCTCAGACAGAAGGTCTAGGGGGCGCTGGGTGTATTATCATGTGGCTGGGTGAACCTAGTTGGTCCTCAGACAGAAGGTCTAGGGCGCTGGGTGAACCTAGTTGGTCCTCAGACAGAAGGTCTAGGGGGCGCTGGGTGAACCTAGTTGGTCCTCAGACAGAAGGTCTAGGGGGCGCTGGGTGACCCTAGTTGGTCCTCAGACAGAAGGTCTAGGGGGCGCTGGGTGAACCTAGTTGGTCCTCAGACAGAAGGTCTAGGGGGCGCTGGGTGACCCTAGTTGGTCCTCAGACAGAAGGTCTAGGGGGCGCTGGGTGAACCTAGTTGGTCCTCAGACAGAAGGTCTAGGGGGCATTGGGTGAACCTAGTTGGTCCTCAGACAGAAGGTCTAGGGGGCGCTGGGTGTATTATTATGTGGCTGGGTGAACCTAGTTGGTCCTCAGACAGAAGGTCTAGGGGGCGCTGGGTGAACCTAGTTGGTCCTCAGACAGAAGGTCTAGGGGGCGCTGGGTGAACCTAGTTGGTCCTCAGACAGAAGGTCTAGGGGGCGCTGGGTGTATTATTATGTGGCTGGGTGACCCTAGTTGGTCCTCAGACAGAAGGTCTAGGGGGCGCTGGGTGTATTATTATGTGGCTGGGTGAACCTAGTTGGTCCTCAGACAGAAGGTCTAGGGGGCGCTGGGTGTATTATTATGTGGCTGGGTGAACCTAGTTGGTCCTCAGACAGAAGGTCTAGGGGGCGCTGGGTGTATTATTATGTGGCTGGGTGACCCTAGTTGGTCCTCAGAAAGAAGGTCTAGGGCGCTGGGTGAACCTAGTTGGTCCTCAGACAGAAGGTCTAGGGGGCGCTGGGTGAACCTAGTTGGTCCTCAGACAGAAGGTCTAGGGGGCGCTGGGTGAACCTAGTTGGTTCTCAGACAGAAGGTCTAGGGGGCGCTGGGTGAACCTAGTTGGTCCTCAGACAGAAGGTCTAGGGGGCGCTGGGTGAACCTAGTTGGTCCTCAGACAGAAGGTCTAGGGGACGCTGGGTGAACCTAGTTGGTCCTCAGACAGATGGTCTAGGGGGCGCTGGGTGTATTATTATGTGGCTGGGTGAACCTAGTTGGTCCTCAGACAGAAGGTCTAGGGGGCGCTGGGTGACCCTAGTTGGTCCTCAGACAGAAGGTCTAGGGGGCGCTGGGTGAACCTAGTTGGTCCTCAGACAGAAGGTCTAGGGGGCGCTGGGTGAACCTAGTTGGTCCTCAGACAGAAGGTCTAGGGGGCGCTGGGTGTATTATTATGTGGCTGGGTGAACCTAGTTGGTCCTCAGACAGAAGGTCTAGGGGGCGCTGGGTGTATTATTATGTGGCTGGGTGACCCTAGTTGGTCCTCAGACAGAAGGTCTAGGGGGCGCTGGGTGTATTATTATGTGGCTGGGTGAACCTAGTTGGTCCTCAGACAGAAGGTCTAGGGGGCGCTGGGTGTATTATCATGTGGCTGGGTGAACCTAGTTGGTCCTCAGACAGAAGGTCTAGGGGGCGCTGGGTGAACCTAGTTGGTCCTCAGACAGAAGGTCTAGGGGGCGCTGGGTGTATTATCATGTGGCTGGGTGACCCTAGTTGGTCCTCATACAGAAGGTCTAGGGGGCGCTGGGTGTATTATTATTTGGCTGGGTGACCCTAGTTGGTCCTCAGACAGAAGGTCTAGGGGGCGCTGGGTGTATTATTATGTGGCTGGGTGAACGTAGTTGGTCCTCAGACAGAAGGTCTAGGGGGCGCTGGGTGTATTATTATGTGGCTGGGTGAACCTAGTTGGTCCTCAGACAGAAGGTCTAGGGGGCGCTGGGTGAACCTAGTTGGTCCTCAGACAGAAGGTCTAGGGGGCGCTGGGTGTATTATTATGTGGCTGGGTGAACCTAGTTGGTCCTCAGACAGAAGGTCTAAGGGGCGCTGGGTGACCCTAGTTGGTCCTCAGACAGAAGGTCTAGGGGGCGCTGGGTGTATTATTATGTGGCTGGGTGAACCTAGTTGGTCCTCAGACAGAAGGTCTAGGGGGCGCTGGGTGAACCTAGTTGGTCCTCAGACAGAAGGTCTAGGGGGCGCTGGGTGAACCTAGTTGGTCCTCAGACAGAAGGTCTAGGGGGCGCTGGGTGAACCTAGTTGGTCCTCAGACAGAAGGTCTAGGGGGCGCTGGGTGTATTATTATGTGGCTGGGTGAACCTAGTTGGTCCTCAGACAGAAGGTCTAGGGGGCGCTGGGTGAACCTAGTTGGTCCTCAGACAGAAGGTCTAGGGGGCGCTGGGTGAACCTAGTTGGTCCTCAGACAGAAGGTCTAGGGGGCGCTGGGTGTATTATCATGTGGCTGGGTGACCCTAGTTGGTCCTCAGACAGAAGGTCTAGGGGGCGCTGGGTGAACCTAGTTGGTCCTCAGACAGAAGGTCTAGGGGGCGCTGGGTGAACCTAGTTGGTCCTCAGACAGAAGGTCTAGGGGGCGCTGGGTGAACCTAGTTGGTCCTCAGACAGAAGGTCTAGGGGGCGCTGGGTGTATTATTATGTGGCTGGGTGAACCTAGTTGGTCCTCAGACAGAAGGTCTAGGGGGCGCTGGGTGAACCTAGTTGGTCCTCAGACAGAAGGTCTAGGGGGCGCTGGGTGAACCTAGTTGGTCCTCAGACAGAAGGTCTAGGGGGCGCTGGGTGTATTATCATGTGGCTGGGTGACCCTAGTTGGTCCTCAGACAGAAGGTCTAGGGGGCGCTGGGTGAACCTAGTTGGTCCTCAGACAGAAGGTCTAGGGGGCGTTGGGTGTATTATCATGTGGCTGGGTGAACCTAGTTGGTCCTCAGACAGAAGGTCTAGGGGGCGCTGGGTGTATTATCATGTGGCTGGGTGAACCTAGTTGGTCCTCAGACAGAAGGTCTAGGGGGCGCTGGGTGAACCTAGTTGGTCCTCAGACAGAAGGTCTAGGGGGCGCTGGGTGTATTATTATGTGGCTGGGTGAACCTAGTTGGTCCTCAGACAGAAGGTCTAGGGGGCGCTGGGTGTATTATTATGTGGCTGGGTGACCCTAGTTGGTCCTCAGACAGAAGGTCTAGGGGGCGCTGGGTGTATTATTATGTGGCTGGGTGAACCTAGTTGGTCCTCAGACAGAAGGTCTAGGGGGCGCTGGGTGTATTATTATGTGGCTGGGTGACCCTAGTTGGTCCTCAGACAGAAGGTCTAGGGGGCGCTGGGTGTATTATTATGTGGCTGGGTGAACCTAGTTGGTCCTCAGACAGAAGGTCTAGGGGGCGCTGGGTGTATTATCATGTGGCTGGGTGAACCTAGTTGGTCCTCAGACAGAAGGTCTAGGGCGCTGGGTGAACCTAGTTGGTCCTCAGACAGAAGGTCTAGGGGGCGCTGGGTGAACCTAGTTGGTCCTCAGACAGAAGGTCTAGGGGGCGCTGGGTGACCCTAGTTGGTCCTCAGACAGAAGGTCTAGGGGGCGCTGGGTGAACCTAGTTGGTCCTCAGACAGAAGGTCTAGGGGGCGCTGGGTGTATTATCATGTGGCTGGGTGACCCTAGTTGGTCCTCATACAGAAGGTCTAGGGGGCGCTGGGTGTATTATTATTTGGCTGGGTGACCCTAGTTGGTCCTCAGACAGAAGGTCTAGGGGGCGCTGGGTGTATTATTATGTGGCTGGGTGAACGTAGTTGGTCCTCAGACAGAAGGTCTAGGGGGCGCTGGGTGTATTATTATGTGGCTGGGTGAACCTAGTTGGTCCTCAGACAGAAGGTCTAGGGGGCGCTGGGTGAACCTAGTTGGTCCTCAGACAGAAGGTCTAGGGGGCGCTGGGTGTATTATTATGTGGCTGGGTGAACCTAGTTGGTCCTCAGACAGAAGGTCTAGGGGGCGCTGGGTGAACCTAGTTGGTCCTCAGACAGAAGGTCTAGGGGGAGCTGGGTGTATTATTATGTGGCTGGGTGAACCTAGTTGGTCCTCAGACAGAAGGTCTAGGGGGCGCTGGGTGAACCTAGTTGGTCCTCAGACAGAAGGTCTAGGGGGCGCTGGGTGAACCTAGTTGGTCCTCAGACAGAAGGTCTAGGGGGCGCTGGGTGTATTATCATGTGGCTGGGTGACCCTAGTTGGTCCTCAGACAGAAGGTCTAGGGGGCGCTGGGTGAACCTAGTTGGTCCTCAGACAGAAGGTCTAGGGGGCGCTGGGTGAACCTAGTTGGTCCTCAGACAGAAGGTCTAGGGGGCGTTGGGTGTATTATCATGTGGCTGGGTGAACCTAGTTGGTCCTCAGACAGAAGGTCTAGGGGGCGCTGGGTGTATTATCATGTGGCTGGGTGAACCTAGTTGGTCCTCAGACAGAAGGTCTAGGGGGCGCTGGGTGAACCTAGTTGGTCCTCAGACAGAAGGTCTAGGGGGCGCTGGGTGTATTATTATGTGGCTGGGTGAACCTAGTTGGTCCTCAGACAGAAGGTCTAGGGGGCGCTGGGTGTATTATTATGTGGCTGGGTGACCCTAGTTGGTCCTCAGACAGAAGGTCTAGGGGGCGCTGGGTGTATTATTATGTGGCTGGGTGAACCTAGTTGGTCCTCAGACAGAAGGTCTAGGGGGCGCTGGGTGTATTATTATGTGGCTGGGTGACCCTAGTTGGTCCTCAGACAGAAGGTCTAGGGGGCGCTGGGTGTATTATTATGTGGCTGGGTGAACCTAGTTGGTCCTCAGACAGAAGGTCTAGGGGGCGCTGGGTGTATTATCATGTGGCTGGGTGAACCTAGTTGGTCCTCAGACAGAAGGTCTAGGGCGCTGGGTGAATCTAGTTGGTCCTCAGACAGAAGGTCTAGGGCGCTGGGTGAACCTAGTTGGTCCTCAGACAGAAGGTCTAGGGGGCGCTGGGTGAACCTAGTTGGTCCTCAGACAGAAGGTCTAGGGGGCGCTGGGTGACCCTAGTTGGTCCTCAGACAGAAGGTCTAGGGGGCGCTGGGTGTATTATTATGTGGCTGGGTGAACCTAGTTGGTCCTCAGACAGAAGGTCTAGGGGGCGCTGGGTGAACCTAGTTGGTCCTCAGACAGAAGGTCTAGGGGGCGCTGGGTGTATTATTATGTGGCTGGGTGACCCTAGTTGGTCCTCAGACAGAAGGTCTAGGGGGCGCTGGGTGAACCTAGTTGGTCCTCAGACAGAAGGTCTAGGGGGCGCTGGGTGAACCTAGTTGGTCCTCAGACAGAAGGTCTAGGGGGCGCTGGGTGTATTATTATGTGGCTGGGTGAACCTAGTTGGTCCTCAGACAGAAGGTCTAGGGGGCGCTGGGTGAACCTAGTTGGTCCTCAGACAGAAGGTCTAGGGGGCGCTGGGTGAACCTAGTTGGTCCTCAGACAGAAGGTTTAGGGGGCGCTGGGTGTATTATTATGTGGCTGGGTGACCCTAGTTGGTCCTCAGACAGAAGGTCTAGGGGGCGCTGGGTGTATTATTATGTGGCTGGGTGAACCTAGTTGGTCCTCAGACAGAAGGTCTAGGGGGCGCTGGGTGTATTATTATGTGGCTGGGTGAACCTAGTGGGTCCTCAGACAGAAGGTCTAGGGGGCGCTGGGTGAACCTAGTTGGTCCTCAGACAGAAGGTCTAGGGGGCGCTGGGTGTATTATTATGTGGCTGGGTGAACCTAGTTGGTCCTCAGACAGAAGGTCTAGGGGGTGCTGGGTGTATTATTATGTGGCTGGGTGAACCTAGTTGGTCCTCAGACAGAAGGTCTAGGGGGCGCTGAGTGTATTATTATGTGGCTGGGTGAACCTAGTTGGTCCTCAGACAGAAGGTCTAGGGGGCGCTGGGTGTATTGTTATGTGGCTGGGTGAACCTAGTTGGTCCTCAGACAGAAGGTCTAGGGGGTGCTGGGTGTATTATTATGTGGCTGGGTGAACCTAGTTGGTCCTCAGACAGAAGGTCTAGGGGGCGCTGGGTGAACCTAGTTGGTCCTCAGACAGAAGGTCTAGGGGGCGCTGGGTGAACCTAGTTGGTCCTCAGACAGAAGGTCTAGGGGGCGCTGGGTGAACCTAGTTGGTCCTCAGACAGAAGGTCTAGTGGGCGCTGGGTGTATTATTATGTGGCTGGGTGAACCTAGTTGGTCCTCAGACAGAAGGTCTAGGGGGCGCTGGGTGAACCTAGTTGGTCCTCAGACAGAAGGTCTAGGGGGCGCTGGGTGACCCTAGTTGGTCCTCAGACAGAAGGTCTAGGGGGCGCTGGGTGAACCTAGTTGGTCCTCAGACAGAAGGTCTAGGGGGCGCTGGGTGTATTATTATGTGGCTGGGTGAAACTAGTTGGTCCTCAGACAGAAGGTCTAGGGGGCACTGGGTGTATTATTATGTGGCTGGGTGAACCTAGTTGGTCCTCAGACAGAAGGTCTAGGGGGCGCTGGGTGAACCTAGTTGGTCCTCAGACAGAAGCTCTAGTGGGCGCTGGGTGTATTATTATGTGGCTGGGTGACCCTAGTTGGTCCTCAGACAGAAGGTCTAGGGGGCGCTGGGTGTATTATTATGTGGCTGGGTGAACCTAGTTGGTCCTCAGACAGAAGGTCTAGGGGGCGCTGGGTGACCCTAGTTGGTCCTCAGACAGAAGGTCTAGGGGGCGCTGGGTGAACCTAGTTGGTCCTCAGACAGAAGGTCTAGGAGGCGCTGGGTGTATTATTATGTGGCTGGGTGAACCTAGTTGGTCCTCAGACAGAAGGTCTAGGGGGCGCTGGGTGAACCTAGTTGGTCCTCAGACAGAAGGTCTAGGGGGCGCTGGGTGTATTATTATGTGGCTGGGTGAACCTAGTTGGTCCTCAGACAGAAGGTCTAGGGGGCGCTGGGTGAACCTAGTTGGTCCTCAGACAGAAGGTCTAGGGGGCGCTGGGTGTATTATTATGTGGCTGGGTGAACCTAGTTGGTCCTCAGACAGAAGGTCTAGGGGGCGCTGGGTGACCCTAGTTGGTCCTCAGACAGAAGGTCTAGGGGGCGCTGGGTGAACCTAGTTGGTCCTCAGACAGAAGGTCTAGGGGGCGCTGGGTGTATTATTATGTGGCTGGGTGAACCTAGTTGGTCCTCAGACAGAAGGTCTAGGGGGCGCTGGGTGTATTATTATGTGGCTGGGTGAACCTAGTTGGTCCTCAGACAGAAGGTCTAGGGGGCGCTGGGTGTATTATTATGTGGCTGGGTGAACCTAGTTGGTCCTCAGACAGAAGGTCTAGGGGGCGCTGGGTGTATTATTATGTGGCTGGGTGAACCTAGTGGGTCCTCAGACAGAAGGTCTAGCGGGCGCTGGGGGTTTGGACACCAGAGTTTAGACACACTGTGTTTGGGAAAAAGTCTCTCTGTCTCTCTCTCAATTCAAATTCAATGTAAGGGTTTTATTAGCAGTTAAACATATGTTTACATTGCTAAAGCGAGTGAAATAGATAATAAACTAAAGTGAAATAAACGATAAAACATTAACAGTAACAGCTCTCTCTCTCTCTCTCTCTCTCTCTCTCTCTCTCTCTCTCTCTCTCTCTCTCTCTCTCTCTCTCTCTCTCTCTCTCTCTCTCCCTGGGGTTAAGTTGATTAGTTTGTTTACAGGTTATTCAGTCATTGTGTTGCCATGAGAACCTGATTTGAGTGTGATGGACTGTCTAACTCTCCCCTTCCTCACTTTCACAGTTGCTCAGAACAGGCCAATGATTATAGTGATATAAAAAACATGATTTGATCGTGATGGACATTGAATACTAAAATGATAATTTACTGACAATTGACTGAACAATAAATTATTATTCAGAGGCACGTAGGGGCAGTTTCACTGGTTTAGCATTGTTAATAGCTTTCTGTAATTTGGTATGTACTCTGTGCTACCCAACCAATCACTGTCAGACTGGTCCTGTGTTTCCCCAGGGGGGTAGGGTCCCTGCTGCATAGCTCTATCGTGGTAAATATGGCTTTAAGGAAAGCTATTTATGTTTAACAGTCCCCGCTGGTTCAGTAAATAGGGAGTCCGTGACTACTTTCTAAATTGCACCCTATTCCCTTTATAGTGCACTACTTTTAACCAGTGCCCATAGCTCTATGTGCCCTGGTCAGAATTAGTGCACTATATCATAGGAGGATGCTGAGGGGAGAACGGCTCATAATAATGTCTGGAATGGAGTGAATGGAACGGCATTGAATACATCGAAACCATGCGTTTGATGTGTTAAATATCATTCCATGTATTCTGTTCCGGACATTACTATGAGCCACTCTCTCCCAATTAAGGTGCCACCGGCTGCCTGTGTGCTATACAGTGCATTCATAAAGTATTCAGACCTTTTAACCTTTTTCCACATTTTGTTACATTACAGCCTTATTTTAAAATGTATGAAAATAATGTTTCCCCTCTCATCATCATCAGTCTTCTTGGGTATGATGCTACAAGCTTAGTACACCTGTATTTGGGAAGTTTCTCCCATTCTTCTCTGCAGATCCTCTCTAGCTCATGTCAGGTTGGATGGGAAGCGTCGCTGCCCAGCTATTTTCAAGTCTCTCCAGAGATGTTCGATCGGGTTCAAGTCCGGGCTATGGATGGGCCACTCAAGGACATTCAGAGACTTGTCCCGAAGCCACTGGGAGAGAGAGAGCGCGAGAGAGACAAAGCAAGAGAGGGGGATAGAGAGAGAGAGAGAGAGGCAGAGAGAGAGGCAGAGAGAGAGGCAGAGAGAGAGAGAGAGAGAGAGAGAGAGAGAGAGAGAGAGAGAGAGAGAGAGAGAGAGAGAGAGAGAGAGAGAGAGAGAGAGGCGAGATAGAGAGAGAGAGAGAGAGGCGGATAGAGAGAGAGAGAGAGAGGCGGATAGAGAGAGAGAGAGAGAGAGATACAGAGAGAGAGAGAGATACAGAGAGAGAGAGAGAGATACAGAGAGGCAGAAAGAGAGAGAGAGAAATACAGAGGGGGAGAGGGGGAGAGGGAGAGAGACAGAGAGACAGAGAGAAATACTTTTTACTTTTTGTCTTTCTTTAATGATACATCCTCATTTAATTTAATTGAAACCTCACCACCCCCACCTTTAAAAAACACATATCCCCTGTGCTGCATACTCACCTTGCCCTCTACCCCACGATACAAAACAACCCCACACATCACAAAAACCAAAACCACTTCTACAACCGTAGATCCAACCCATCTGCCCCAGCTGTACAGGCAGCCCCCCCCCCCCCCCGACACACCATATCCCCTGAAACATCTGCCCCAGCTGTACAGACGCCCCCCCCCCCCCCCGACACACCATATCCCCTGAAACATCTGCCTCAGCTGTACAGACGCCCCCCCCCCGACACACCATATCCCCTGAAACATCTCCGCACTTTATAAAATGTTATAGAACTCAAATTCCACCCCAAGGCGTGCAGAGACCATCCCATTAAACAATAGTAAAGGGTCTGTTATCCCCTCACCTTTGACCCTGTTCCTCCTTGTTAGCCAAATAGCTGAGCAAACAGAAAATTAAACAACATACATTTGGCTTTTTCCTTATTTGAATACCTGTACCCCATTTATAAACATCCCGACAGTCAACTCCATCCCCAACCTCTCACACAGACATTCCAACAGAGACATTAATGGCATTAACCTGGCGCACACAGACAACACATGAATCACAGTTTCTCTCGTGACACAGAAAGGATACCCCTGTCCGACTCTTGGGTCGACCCGTGCCAAACAGCTGTTAGTGGCCAGGGCTCTATGTGGAACCCTCCACTGGAGGTCCCCTGACCTCTTTGGTACTGGGGGTTTGTAGAGCCCCCTCCATCTAAAACCCACCATACTCTCGACCCGACATACCCCCTGCCACTGATGTGCCTTCACTCCTGTTAGGCTTCTAATGTTCCTAACCTTAACACAGAGGTTGTAGAGGGCCTTACCTCCCACCCCCTCAAACTCCCCCAGGCTCGGGGTGTTAAAATCTAACAAGTCCTCCAGACCCCCTTGCCAGTCCCCAGTCTCTGCCGTCACCTGCAGTGGCGGAATCATTGTTGGCCCCTCCCCCTTTGGCCGCTCAAACACCCCCTTACCGGCTCAGACAGTGCCTCCTGGACCTCCTCCAGGAATCTCTCCATCAGCCTAAGAGACGTTATTCCTGTTTGTTGTGCCACGACTTCCTGGGTTTTCCACCCCTCCTCTCCCAGCAGTCGCAGGTCACCCAGCCTTAGTAAACCCGCTGCCATCAGTCGCCTCTGCAGGCGAATCTGACTGAACCGATCTCAAAAGGATGTCTGGGTTGTGGAAGATCGGCTCCTCCCACACCCACAGCCCACCCCCTTCTCGTGTAGGCCTTAGCAGCTGCCAGACCCTCAACACCGCAGAGTAAAAATCTGAGAGACCTGCTGTACTCAGCCTCTCCAGCTTCATGAGGAACAGCTGCCAATCCAACCCTAATCCGCCAGCTCTCCTCAGCAGCGCGCATGCTGGTTCCCTCCAGCCGACATCAGTATGGTACAGCAGTCTCTGCGCCGCCTTTAGTCGGAATGCAGCCACCCTGCTCTCCAGTTCGACCAGGCCCTGTCCTCCTTCATGTACGGACATATACAACACTGCTGCCTTCAGCCAATGATGCACTAACAGAAAAAATGGAAAATGCCGCCAGGTTGTTGATTATCAGCACCCTCCCTCTATATGACACTTGGGACAGGAGCCACCTCCACCTGGCCAGTCTTGACACCACTGCCTGTGACAGCCCCTCCCAGTTTTTCCTGACCCACCTCTCTGAGCCCAGGTACAACCCCAAAATGTTAAGCCCTTCATAACCACACTACAAACCCCCTGGAAGCAGGGGGGGGGGGGGGGGGTATCCTTCCATGCCCCACATAACAGAGCTTTGCTCTTGCTCCTGTTCACCTTAGCTGACGAAGCTCCCTTGTACACCTTCAGACTAGTCTCTAGTGCCGCCGTATCCTGCCCATCCCTGACAAGGTCACAAATCTTTCTACTGTGGTCTGTCTGTCTGTCTGTCTGTCTGTCTGTCTGTCTGACTGTCTGTCTGTCTGTCTGTCTGTGTCCGTCCGTCCGTCTGTCTGTCTGTCTGTCTGCGTATGCCAACACTGCTATGCCTGTCCAGCATACTTCCTGCAGTCCCCGACGTAGCAGGCCCAAAAAAGGCCCAATGGCTAGTGTATATAACTGCTCCGATAGAGGATGCCCCGTCTCACCCAGACTGGCCTACTGAGCTCCCCTCCCACCTTGCCAATACATGACGTCCCAGCATACAACATCTTCACACAGGCCAAAAACCTTTCCCCAAACACATTAAACAGATACTCATGGTCCACTCTATCAAAAGCCTTCTCTTGGTCTAAAGAGACGAGTCCAAAGTTCACAATAGAACCTCTCGGCAAGTCCAACATGTCCCTGATTAAGAACAAGTTGTCCGTGATTGAGCGTCCCGTAAACAATATGTCTGGTTCTTGTGTACTATAGAGTCCAGATGGGACTTCAGTCTGTTAGTGAGGACCTTGGCAAATATCTGTAATCCGCACAGAACAATGCCACAGGCCTCCAGTTCTTAAGTTTACATAAGTCTTTCTTGGGCAGGAGAGTCAGAGCCGCCCGACGACAGCTCTTCGGCAACTTTCCTACTTCGACGCACTAACACGCAAAAGAAGTCCAGTCCAATTATTCCCCGGAATTCTTTTATAAAACCATCCAGTCCATCAAGCCCCGGGGGACATCTGGGTTACGGCCTCTGCCTGTTCATGGGACAACCCTGTGTGCCAGAGAGAGCTTAGGGAGATCTGCAAACAAAACCTGAGCACACATAGGATCACACAGTTCTGACCTATACAACTCAGTATTAATCTCCACAGTCCGCTCCCGCATCTCTCCCACCACAGAGGTCACCTGCCCATCAGACAGACGTAGACAATGCATACCCTCGGCTTCACCACTCTGTTTTTCCAAAAGCATGGAGAACCAAGTGCTCCCTTTTCTTTAACCTGGACAAAACTGACCAGGTCCCTACGTATTTCAGTTAAATTAGCTTGGAGGCCTACATTGCCTCGGCCCACCAGCTCCACATCACTGACACTACGCTCGAGTTCCCCCAATACTCTCCTCGTCTCTGAGGATGAGAGAGCTGTATGCTGTTGACAAATAGAAAGTAAAGTATTGAAAAGAAAAGACCAAGGAAAGAATGGAGAAAATAAGTAAGGACAGAACCCTCCACACGGCCTCTCAACTACAAAACACTCCCAGCATGCACAGAGAGAGAGAGAGAAAGAGAGAGACGGTACCCTATTCTGGTCAAATGTAGTGCACTATGTAGGGAATAGGGGACCATTTGGGCTGCAGCATGAGTCTTTCTCCCTCTGCCCTAAGTCCCGATACACTCCACCGGCCAACAGCTTCCCTCTTCAAACTGTGTAATGATCAAATGGACAGCTTGCTGCGTCTCGTTGCTCACTTAGAATATACATCATGACTTCTCTGGAGGGGGAGAGGAAGAGAGCGCAAGAAAGCAGGTCACTATAGTCCCACTGTAGGGAAACAAGTTTGTGTGTGTGTGTGTGTGTGTTTGTCAAATCAAATGAAATCAAATGAAATTTTATTTGCCACATACACCACATACACATGGTTAGCAGATGTTAATGCGAGTGTAGCGAAATGCTTGTGCTTCTAGTTCCGACAATGCAGTAATAACCAACAAGTAATCTAACCTAACAATTCCACAACTACTAACTTATCTTCTTCAGGCTGCAAGCCCGACACCGGTACACTTATGACAACATCCAGCTCAAGTGCAGGGCGCGAAATTCAAAATATATATTTTTTAAATATTTAACTTTCACACATTAACAAGTCCAATACAGCATTTGAAAGATAAACATCTTGTGAATGCAGCCAACATGTCCGATTTTTTAAATGTTTTACAGCGAAAACACCACGTATATTTATGTTAGTTCACCACCAAATACAAAAGAGGACAGACATTTTTCACAGCACAGGTAGCATGCAGGTAGCATGCACAAAGCCAACCTAACTAACCTAGAACCAACCAAACTAATTTGACTAGTCTTGGCCATTGTGGAGCGGTTGGAGTCTGTTTGATTGAGTGTGTGGACAGGTGTCTTTTATACAGATAACGAGTTCAAACAGGTGCAGTTAATACAGCTAATGATTGGAGAACAGGAGGGCTTCATTATAAGAAGTAACTGGAACAGAGTCTGTGATGTTAGCCGGAATTCTTACTGGTTGGTAGGTGATCAAATACTTAATAGTCATGCAGATAGAATGCTAATTAATTCAGTCTCTAAGAATCCATACAATGATGCATTTGTACTGGATTTTTGCTTTCTGGATGATCGCGTGCTGCTCAGGCAGTGGCTTGGATAGTTGTTATCCTATGATAAACAGTACAGACCTTCCTGTGACATCGCTTTGTAAGTAGGAAAACCTGCAAAATCGGCAGTGTATCAAATACTTGTTCTCCCCACTGTACCTCTGATGAGTCCTAGTCAGCTGGTTAACCATCTATACCTCTGATGAGCCCAAGTCAGCCAGTTAACCATCTATACGCTCTGTATGAGCGCCTAGTGCAGCGTAGTGTAAGCATCTATACCTCTGATGAGCCCAAGTCAGCGTAGTGTAACCATCTATACCTCTGATGAGCCCTAGTCAGCTAGTTAACCATATATACCTCTGATGAGCCCAAGTCAGTCAGTTAACCATCTATACCTCTGATGAGCCCTAGTCAGCCAGTTAACCATCTATACCTCTGATGAGCCCTACTCAGTCAGTTAACCATCCATACCTCCGATGAGCCCAAGTCAGTCAGTTAACCATCTATACCTCTGATGAGCCCAAGTCAGCCAGTTAACCATCTATACCTCTGATGAGCCCAAGTCAGTCAGTTAACCATCTATACCTCTGATGAGCCCAAGTCAGCCAGTTAACCATCTATACCTCTGATGAGCCCAAGTCAGCCAGTTAACCATCCATACCTCCGATGAGCCCAAGTCAGTCAGTTAACCATCTATACCTCTGATGAGCCCTAGTCAGCCAGTTAACCATCTATACCTCTGATGAGCCCAAGTCAGTCAGTTAACCATCTATACCTCTGATGAGCCCTACTCAGCCAGTTAACCATCTATACCTCTGATGAGCCCAAGTCAGCTAGTTAACCATCTATACCTCTGATGAGCCCTACTCAGCCAGTTAACCATCTATACCTCTGATGTGCCCAAGTCAGCTAGTTAACCATCTATACCTCTGATGAGCCCAAGTCAGCCAGTTAACCATCTATACCTCTGATGAGCCCTACTCAGTCAGTTAACCATCTATACCTCTGATGAGCCCAAGTCAGCTAGTTAACCATCTATACCTCTGATGAGCCCAAGTCAGCTAGTTAACCATCCATACCTCTGATGAGCCCAAGTCAGCTAGTTAACCATCTATACCTCTGATGAGCCCAAGTCAGCTAGTTAACCATATATACCTATGATGAGCCCAAGTCAGCCAGTTAACCATCTATACCTCTGATGAGCCCAAGTCAGCCACTTAACCATCTATACCTCCGATGAGCCCAAGTCAGCCAGTTAACCATCTATACCTCTGATGAGCCCAAGTCAGCTAGTTAACCATCTATACCTCTGATGAGCCCAAGTCAGCTAGTTAACCATCTATACCTCTGATGAGCCCTAGTCAGCCAGTTAACCATCTATACCTCTGATGAGTCCAAGTCAGCTAGTTAACCATCTATACCTCTGATGAGCCCTACTCAGCCAGTTAACCATCTATACCTCTGATGAGCCCTACTCAGCCAGTTAACCATCTATACCTCTGATGAGTCCAAGTCAGCTAGTTAACCATCTATACCTCTGATGAGCCCTACTCAGCCAGTTAACCAGCAGAAAACATCAACAGAAAACATTGCAACATTCTGTGCAACAACAGTAAATGTTGTAATATTCACAGACATTATTTTAACATGTTTAGAAACTTCAGAGTGTTTTCTATCCAATGCTACCAATTATATGCATATCCTAGCTTCTGTGCCTGAGTAACAGGCAGTTTACTTTGGGCACGTCAGTCATCCGAACTCCCGAATACTGACCCTAGCCCTAAAGAAGTTTTTAACCAGCAGAAAACATCAACAGTTCTGCACCAACAGTAAACGTTGTAAATGCTGCTAGAAATTACTTTCTAAAAAGAGTTAATCTACTAACATCTTTATTGATTGGTTCATTTAAAAAAGCATGTTCTGAAAACTGTGTTTGATACGCTACACAGCAACTATAATTAAGTGCATTCTGAAAGTATTTAGACTCCTTGACTTTTTACACATTTTGTTACTTTACAGACTTATTCTAAAATGGATTAAATATATATTTTTTCCCTCATCAATCTACACACAATACCCCATAATGACAATTTTTTTCAAATGTAAACTCAGCAAAAAAAAGAAAAGTCCCTTTTTCAGGACCCTGTCTTTCAAAGATAATTCGTAAAAATCCAAATAACTTCACAGATCTTCATTGTAAAGGGTTTAAACACTGTTTCCCATGCTTGTTCAATGAACCATAAACAATTAATGAACATTTACCTGTGGAGCGGTCGTTAAGACACTAACAGCTTACAGACGGTAGGCATTTAAGGTCACAGTTATGAAAACTTAGGACACTAAAGAGGCCTTTCTACTGACTTTCTACTTTCTACTGAAAAACACCAAAAGAAAGATGCCTTGGTTCCCTGCTCATCTGCATGAACGTGCCTTAGGCATGCTGCAAGGAGGCATGAGGACTGCAGATGTGGCCCGGGCAATAAATTACAATGTCCGTATTGTGAGACGCCTAAGACAGCGCTACAGGGAGACAGGATGGACAGCTGATCGTCCTCACAGTGGCAGACCACGTGTAACAACACCTGCACAGGATCGGTACATCCGAACATCACACCTGCGGGACAGGTAAAGGATGGCAACAACAACTGCCCGAGTTACACCAGGAACGCACAATCTCTCCATCAGTGTGCAGACTGTCGCCAATAGGCTAAGACAGGCTGGACTGTGGGCTTTTAGGCAAGGCAGGTCCTCATCAGATATCACCGGAAACAATCTCGCCTATGGGCACAAACCCACCGCCGCTGGACCAGACAGGACTGGCAAAAAGTGCTCTTTTTGAGCACTGATGGTCGGATTCGCATTTATCGTCAAAGGAATGAGCGTTACACCGAGGCCTGTACTCTGGAGCGGGATCGATTTGGAGGTGGAGGGTCTGTCATGGTCTGGGGCGGTGTGTCACAGCGTCATCGGACTGAGCTTGTTGTCATTGCAGACAATCTCAACGCTGTACGTAAACATGTTAACCTTTCTAGCCCCGGGGTTCCGCTAGCGGAACACCCACAACATTCTACTGAAAAGGCAGCGAGCGAAATTAAAAATTTTTTTTTTTTAAATATTTAACTTTCACACATTAACAAGTCCAATACAGCAAATGAAAGACAAACATCTTGTTAATCTACCCATGGTGTCCGATTTCAAAAATGATTTACAGTGAAAGCACAACATATGATTATGTTAGGTCAGAGCCAAGTCACAAACACACACAGCCATTTTTTCAGCCAACAATAGGAGTTAGAAAAAGCAGAAATATAGTTAAAATGAATCACTAACCTTCGATTATCGTCATCAGATGACAGTCATAGGACATCATGTTATACATGTATTGTGTGTTTTGTTCGATAGTGTGCATATATATATTAAAACAAATCTCAGTTTACATTGGCGCGTTACGTGCAGTAATGTTTTGATTCCAAAACATCCTGTGATTTTGCAGAAGTACTCATAATAAACATTGATAAAAGATGCAAGTGTTATTCACAAAATTAAAGATAAACGTATCCTCTATGCAACCGCTGTGTCAGATTTCAAAATAAACTTTACGAAAAAATAATAATCTGAGAACGGCGCTCAGAGCCAAAGAAATAGTCGCCATTTTGGCGTCAACAGAAGCTACAAAAACACTATAAATATGCACTTACCTTCGAATAACTTCATCAGAAGGCACTCCCAGGATTCCCAGTTCAACAATAAATGACTGAAAAGTTCCATAAAGCCCATCATTTAGCCACTTGTTGTTAGCATGTTCAGCCCACAAATCCATTTTCATGACGCACGAGCAATCCCTCCAGACAAAAACTCAAAAAGTTCCGTTACAGGTCGTAGATACAAGTCAAATGATGTATGCAATCCATATTTAGGATTAACATTAATCATCAATAAGGATCCAACCGGAGAATTTCATTGTCTGAAGAAAGAGCATTGGAACGAGAGCACTCTCTCTCGCTCGCGCGCAAAACGAGACTGAGATTTCTGAAGACCACTCAGTAAAATAGCTCCTATGAGCCCCTCCTTTATAGTAGAATCATATAACCAAAATCTAAAGACGGTGACATCTAGTGGAAGCCCTAGGAAGTGTTTGCTTATCCATAACTACAGTGGGGAGAACAAGTATTTGATACACTGCCGATTTTGCAGGTTTTCCTACTTACAAAGCATGTAGAGGTCTGTAATTTTTATCATAGGTACACTTCAACTATGAGAGACGGAATCTAAAACAAAAATCCAGAAAATCACATTGTATGATTTTTAAATAATTAATTTGCATTTTATTGCATGACATAAGTATTTGATACATCAGAAAAGCAGAACTTAATATTTGGTAGAGAAACCTTTGTTTGCAATTACAGAGATCATACGTTTCCTGTAGTTCTTGACTAGGTTTGCACACACTGCAGCAGGGATTTTGGCCCACTCCTCCCTACAGATCTTCTCCAGATCCTTCAGGTTTCGGGGCTGTCGCTGGGCAATACGGACTTTCAGCTCCCTCCAAAGATTTTCTATTGGGTTCAGGTCTGGAGACTGGCTAAGCACCTTGAGATGCTTCTTACGGAGCCACTCCTTAGTTGCCATGGCTGTGTGTTTCGTGTCGTTGTCATGCTGGAAGACCCAGCCACGACCCATCTTCAATGCTCTTACTGAGGGAAGGAGGTTGTTGGCCAAGATCTCGCGATACATGGCCCCATCCATCCTCCCCTCAATACGGTGCAGTCGTCCTGTCCCCTTTGCAGAAAAGCATCCCCAAAGAATGATGTTTCCACCTCCATGCTTCACGGTTGGGATGGTGTTCTTGGGGTTGTACTCATACTTCTTCTTCCTCCAAACACGGCGAGTGGAGTTAGACCAAAAAGCTCTATTTTTGTCTCATCAGACCACATGACCTTCTCCCATTCCTCCTCTGGATCATCCAGATGGTCATTGGCAAACTTCAGACAGGCCTGGACATGCACTGGCTTAAGCAGGGGGACCTTGCGTGCGCTGCAGGATTTTAATCCATGACGGCGTAGTGTGTTACTAATGGTTTTCTTTGAGACTGTGGTCCCAGCTCTCTTCAGGTCATTGACCAGGTCCTGCCGTGTAGTTCTGGGCTGATCCCTCACCTTCCTCGTGATCATTGATGCCCCACGAGGTGAAATCTTGCATGGAGCCCCAGACCGAGGGTGATTGACCGTCATCTTGAACTTCTTCCATTTTCTAATAATTGCGCCAACAGTTGTTTCCTTCTCACCAAGCTGCTTGCCTATTGTCCTGTAGCCCATCCCAGTCTTGTGCAGGTCTACAATTGTATCCCTGATGTCCTTACACAGCTCTCTGGTCTTGGCCATTGTGGAGAGGTTGGAATCTGTTTGATTGAGTGTGTGGACAGGTGTCTTTTATACAGGTAACGAGTTCAAACAGGTGCAGTTAATACAGGTAATGAGTGGAGAACAGGAGGGCTTCTTAAAGAAAAACTAACAGGTCTGTGAGAGCCGGAATTCTTACTGGTTGGTAGGTGATCAAATACTTATGTCATGCAATAAAATGCAAATTAATTATTTAAAAATCATACAATGTGATTTTCTGGATTTTTGTTTTAGATTCCGTCTCTCACAGTTGAAGTGTACCTATGATAAAAATTACAGACCTCTACATGCTTTGTAAGTAGGAAAACCTGCAAAATCGGCAGTGTATCAAATACTTGTTCTCCCCACTGTATATGGGGTATCATTTGGCACTGTTTTGAAAATCGAGTTCTCACTTCCTGTTTGGAAGTCTTCTCAGGTCTGCCAAATGAGTTCTGTTCTACTTACAGACATAATTCAAACAGTTTTAGAAACTTCAGAGTGTTTTCTATACAATAGTAATAATAATATGCATATATTACCTTCTGGGGCAGAGTAGGAGGAAATTTTGTTTGGGTACGCAATTTGTTCAAAGTGGAAACACTGCCCCCTGTCCATAACAGGTTTTAAATTTGCTGAAAATAAACGCAGTTGACAGTGAGAGGACGTTGTTTTTTTGCTGAGTTTACATATATTTTAAAATGGAAATAATACATTTACATAAGTATTCAGACCCTTTACTTTGTTGAAGGACCTTTGGCAGCAATTAAAGCCTTGAGTCTTCTTGGCTATGATGTTACAAGCTTGGCACACCTGCTTCTCTGCAGATCCTCAGAATATCTGTCAGGTTGGATGGGGAGCATCGCTGCACAGCTATTTTCAGGTATCTACAGAGATGTTCGATCGGGTTGAAGTCTGGGTTCTGGCTGGGCCACTCAAGGACATTCAGAGACTTGTCCCGAAGCCACTTGTTGCGCATTATGTTTGAGAAAACAAAAGCCTTGTTCCGTTCGACAAATTTCAAAAAGTATCCGTAATGGTCGTAGAAACATGTCAAATGTTTTTTATAATCAATCCTCAGGTTGTTTTTAACAAACATAATCGATAATATTTCAAACGGACCATAACCTATTCTTTAATAAGAGAGAAACGGAAAATGGGGAGCCCCTCTGTCGCGCGCAGAAAACATTCAGAGGACACCTGACTAGTTATGAAACATCTCGCTCATTTTTCAAAATAAAAGCCTGAAACTATGTCTAAAGTCTGGTCACAGCCTGAGGAAGCCATTGGGAAAGGAATCTGGTTGATAACCCTTTAAATGGAGGATAGCAGGGCCAGGAAACACAGATAAAAAAAATAAAAATCACGTCCGGGTTATTTTATCTCAGGTTTTCGCCGGCAGAATAGGTATTGTTATACTCACAGACAATATTTTGACAGTTTTGGAAACTTTGGAGTGTTTTCTATCCTAATCTGTAAATTATATGCATATTCTACGATCTGGGCCAGAGAAAATGTCCGTTTACGTTGGGAACGTTTAAAGAAAAAAAAATAATAATCTGACCCCTAGCGCTAAGAGGTTCCCAACTATTCCCAAGCCATCGTTGAAAATAAGAATTGGTTCTTAACTAACTTGCCTAGTTAAATAAAGGTACAAAAAATGGACTCTCTTACTGACAGTTGTGGCTGCTTTGTGTGATGTATTGTTGTATTTACCTTCTAGGCTTTGTGCTGTTGTTTGTACCATGTTTTGTACTGCTAACACGTTGTGCTGCTGCCATGTTGTGTTGCTACCATGTTGTTGTCGTGTGACGTTGCAACCATGCTGTGATGTCATGTATTGCTGCCATGCTATGTTGTTGTCTTAGGTCTCTCTTTATGTAGTGTTGTCTCTCTTGTCGTGATGTTTGTTTTGTCCTATATTGTATTTTTAATCCCAGACCCCGTCTTTTTGGCTTTTTGCCTTTTGGTAGAGCGTCATTGTAAATAAGAATTTGTTCTTAAATTACTTGCTTGGTTAAATAAAGGTTAAATAAAAAATAAAAAAATCGGGCATTTAAAGTATACGAGATTTTCTAAATGTTACATACTATTAAATTCACTGAAACGGCCTACTATTTAGGATGCTAGTATGGGTATTCAGGCCACTGTGTCCGTTCCAACTGGCACCCTATTCCCTATATAGTGCACTACTTTTGACCAGAGTCCTATGTAGTAGTATCTTGGTCTTGGTGGGAGAGCTCAGAGCGTCTGGTCAAAAGTAGTACGCTAGATGCCGTCCTCGCTGCTGCCATGCTAAGCTGAGGGCAGGAGAGAATCTCAGTAATTATTAATCATCAGAGCCAAACTGAGGAGGCACAACATACTAAAATGATTTAGAAAGAACACTTAGGCCCTAAAAGCACAACCGATCACAACACAATCCTGATATTAGTTAAACATTCATACCTCACTTTGCTTTTTGAGGTTCACTTCAGGGGGGGGAGGAGTTTAAAATCATTTTTAGATCTGATTCCAAGACGGTTTCCATTTTCTTCTTTCCTCTTAGTGTTGTTGCACATCCTCTTCTTTGTGCACTGCAGAATGACTCCTGACTTCCTGGGCCTTGACAACACTCCTGACTTCCTGGGTCGTTCCACCAATTCGGTGCCTTTTGAGAAGTGTAACTTGGTCAAAAGAAAACTTTTGATTTCAAATCATTTTGACATTCTGTCATAAAGAGCACATGTTCGGCTTCATGAAAAACACTTTTTACCATCTCAAGAGGTTAAATAAAAAATACTATATTAAGTTCCAAATAAATTAACAGGGTTGATGATTTCTTCTTAAATCAGCCATGAATCCCCTGACAAAGGGAATGGAAGCTGGTTGTGTGCAACAGGGAGTTGGCAATTGAATGCAGGCTTCACAAAATATACAGTACTGTCAAAGGTTTGGACACACCGACTCATTCAAGGGGTTTTCTTTATTTTTACTATTTTCTACACTGTAGAATAATAGTGAAGACATCAACTATGAAATAACACATATGGAATCATGTAGAAACCAAAAAAGTGTTAAACATTTGTTCAAAGTAGCCACCCTTTGCCTTGATGACAGCTTTGCACACTCTTGGCATTCTCTTAACAAGCTTTATGAGGTAGTCACCTGGAATGCATTTCAATTGCCAGGTGTGCCTGGTTAATTGTTAAATAAGGGAATTTCTTTCCTTCTTAATGTGTTTGAACCATTCAGTTATTTTGTGAAAAGGTAGTTTTTGTATTCAGAAGATAGCCCTATTTGGTAAAAGACCAAGTCCATATTATGGCAAGAACATCTCAAAAAAGCAAAGAGAAATGACAGTCCATCATTACTTTAAGACATGAAGGTCAGTCAATCCTTCAAGAACTTTGAAAGTTTCTTCAAGAGCAGTCGCAAAAACCATCAAGCGCTATGATGAAACTGTCTCTCATGAGGACCGCCACAGGAAAGGAAGACACAGAGTTACCTCTGCTGCAGAGGATAAGTTCATTAGAGTGACAAGCCTCAGAAATTGCAGTCCAAATAAATGCTTCACAGAGTTCAAGTAAAAGACACATCTCAACATCAACTGTTCAGAGGAGACTGCGTGAATCAGGTCTTCATGGTCAAATTGCTGCAGGTGAACGGATGATCTCTGCATGTGTGGTTCTCATCGTGAAGCATGGAGGAGGAGGTGTGATAGTGTGGGGGTGCTTTGCTAGTGACACTGTCAGTGATTTATTTAGAATTCAAGGTATACTTAACCAGCATGGCTACAACAGCATTCTGCAGCGATACGCCATCCCATCTGGTTTGCGCTTAGTGGGACTATCATTTGTTTTTCAACAGGAGAATGATGCAAAACACACCTCCAGGCTAAGGGCTATTTGACCAAGGAGAGTGATGGAGTGCTGAGTCAGATGACCCTACCTCCACAATCACCCAACCTCAACACAATTGAGATGATTTGGGATGAGTTGGACCGCAGAGTGAAGGAAAAGCAGCCAACAAGTGCTCAGCATATGTGGGAACTCCTTCAAGACTGTTGGAAAAGCATTCCAGGTGAAGCTGGTTGAGAGAAAGTCAAGAGTGTCCAAAACTGTCATTAAGGCAAAGGGTGGCTACTTTGAAGAATCTAAAACATCAAATATATTTTGATTTGTTTAACACTTTTTTGGTCACTACATGATTCAATATGTGTTATTTCATAGTTTTGATGTCTTCACTATTATTCTAAAATGTAGAATATAGTAAAATAAAGAAAACCCTTGAATGAGTAGGTGTGTCATAACTTTTGACTGGTACTGTACATATTTTTTTACATTCCTAGTCTATCTGAGTAACAGAGTTGACGTGTTATGCTTGACCTGCTCAGTTTTCCATCACAAAACACCAGAAAATAGCCAAAAACAGAAAAACTAGCTCACCTGTTAAAAATTATTATTTTTTACTATTAGATGTTCATTGTTTTATTATTATTATTGTAGTTTTTTAAAATAAATACTTCACCATATTAAAATAAAAGTTCAGTTCATGTAACAGGGTTGACTTTCAAATAAGGGACAGACGTAAATAAATCACTAATCGCATTAAATTAATAATCATCTTCAGAAATGACTTTTTCGATCAAAAATAACAAAATAATTCAGCCTCACAATTATGGTGAAACTTGGAGCATTTTGGTGAATTTTGTCACTTTAGCAAGCCTTAATTCATGTTAAGAATCAGTTTGATTGAATTATCCAGGTGGTCTATATTAAAGGGCATTTACTTTTAATACAGCAGGCTTTTAAAATGCATTATATTGGTGCACAATGTCTACGTTAAACATCAAAGGGACATTAAAGGCTCTTTTTGTAGAATAACCCGACTAGGTTTCTGTTAGTGGAACAATCCAACTAGGTTTCTGTTAGTGGAACAATCCAACTAGGTTTCTGTTAGTGGAACAATCCAACTAGGTTTCTGTTAGTGGAACAATCCAACTAGGTTTCTGTTTGTAGAACAATCCAACTAGGTTTCTGTTAGTGGAACAATCCAACTAGGTTTCTGTTAGTGGAACAATCCATCTAGGTTTCTGTTTGTAGAACAATCCAACTAGGTTTCTGTTAGTGGAACAATCCAACTAGGTTTCTGTTAGTGGAACAATCCAACTAGGTTTCTGTTAGTGGAACAATCCAACTAGGTTTCTGTTAGTGGAACAATCCAACTAGGTTTCTGTTAGTGGAACAATCCAACTAGGTTTCTGTTAGTGGAACAATCCAACTAGGTTTCTGTTAGTGGAACAATCCAACTAGGTTTCTGTTAGTGGAACAATCCAACTAGGTTTCTGTTAGTGGAACAATCCAACTAGGTTTCTGTTAGTGGAACAATCCAACTAGGTTTCTGTTAGTGGAACAATCCAACTAGGTTTCTGTTAGTGGAACAATCCAACTAGGTTTCTGTTAGTGGAACAATCCAACTAGGTTTCTGTTAGTGGAACAATCCAACTAGGTTTCTGTTAGTGGAACAATCCAACTAGGTTTCTGTTAGTGGAACAATCCAACTAGGTTTCTGTTAGTGGAACAATCCAACTAGGTTTCTGTTAGTGGAACAATCCAACTAGGTTTCTGTTAGTGGAACAATCCAACTAGGTTTCTGTTTGTGGAACAATCCAACTAGGTTTCTGTTAGTGGAACAATCCAACTAGGTTTCTGTTTGTGGAACAATCCAACTAGGTTTCTGTTTGTGGAACAATGCAACTAGGTTTCTGTTTGTGGAACAATCCAACTAGGTTTCTGTTAGTGGAACAATCCAACTAGGTTTCTGTTAGTGGAACAATCCAACTAGGTTTCTGTTTGTGGAACAATCCAACTAGGTTACTGTTTGTGGAACAATCCAACTAGGTTACTGTTTGTGGAACAATCCAACTAGGTTTCTGTTTGTGGAACAATCCAACTAGGTTTCTGTTTGTAGAACAATCCAACTAGGTTTCTGTTAGTGGAACAATCCAACTAGGTTTCTGTTTGTGGAACAATCCAACTAGGTTTCTGTTTGTAGAACAATCCAACTAGGTTTCTGTTTGTGGAACAATCCAACTAGGTTTCTGTTTGTGGAACAATCCAACTAGGTTTCTGTTAGTGGAACAATCCAACTAGGTTTCTGTTAGTGGAACAATCCAACTAGGTTTCTGTTTGTGGAACAACCCAACTAGGTTTCTGTTTTTGGAACAATCCAACTAGGTTTCTGTTAGTGGAACAATCCAACTAGGTTTCTGTTTGTGGAATAACCCAAATAGGTTTCTGTTTGTGGAACAATCCAACTAGGTTTCTGTTAGTGGAACAATCCAACTAGGTTTCTGTTTGTGGAATAACCCAAATAGGTTTCTGTTTGTGGAACAATCCAACTAGGTTTCTGTTAGTGGAAGAATCCAACTAGGTTTCTGTTTGTGGAACAATTCAACTAGGTTTCTGTTTGTGGAACAATCCAACTAGGTTTCTGTTTGTGGAACAATCCAACTAGGTTTCTGTTTGTGGAACAATCCAACCAGGTTTCTGTTAGTGGAACAATCCAACTAGGTTTCTGTTAGTGGAACAATCCAACCAGGTTTCTGTTAGTGGAACAATCCAACTAGGTTTTTGTTAGTGGAAGAAACCAACTAGGTTTCTGTTAGTGGAACAATCCAACTAGGTTTCTGTTAGTGGAACAATCCAACTAGGTTTCTGTTAGTGGAACAATCCAACTAGGTTTCTGTTAGTGGAACAATCCAACTAGGTTTACGTTAGTGGAACAATCCAACTAGGTTTATGTTAGTGGAACAATCCAACTAGGTTTCTGTTAGTGGAACAATCCAACTAGGTTTCTGTTAGTGGATCAATCCAACTAGGTTTCTGTTAGTGGAACAATCCAACTAGGTTTCTGTTTGTGGAACAATCCAACTAGGTTTCTGTTAGTGGAACAATCCAACTAGGTTTCTGTTAGTGGAACAATCCAACTAGGTTTCTGTTAGTGGAACAATCCAGCTAGGTTTCTGTTAGTGGAACAATCCAACTAGGTTTCTATTAGTGGAACAATCCATCTAGGTTTCTGTTTGTAGAACAATCCAACTAGGTTTCTGTTAGTGGAACAATCCAACTAGGTTTCTGTTAGTGGAACAATCCAACGAGGTTTCTGTTAGTGGAACAATCCAACTAGGTTTCTGTTTGTAGAACAATCCAACTAGGTTTCTGTTTGTGGAACAATCCAACTAGGTTTCTGTTTGTGGAACAATCCAACTAGGTTTCTGTTAGTGGAACAATCCAACTAGGTTTCTGTTTGTGGAACAATCCAACTAGGTTTCTGTTAGTGGAACAATCCAACTAGGTTTCTGTTAGTGGAACAATCCAACTAGGTTTCTGTTTGTGGAACAACCCAACTAGGTTTCTGTTTGTGGAACAATCCAACTAGATTTCTGTTAGTGGAACAATCCAACTAGGTTTCTGTTTGTGGAATAACCCAAATAGGTTTCTGTTTGTGGAACAATCCAACTAGGTTTCTGTTAGTGGAAGAATCCAACTAGGTTTCTGTTTGTGGAACAATCCAACTAGGTTTCTGTTTGTGGAACAATCCAACTAGGTTTCTGTTTGTGGAACAATCCAACTAGGTTTCTGTTTGTGGAACAACCCAACTAGGTTTCTGTTTGTGGAACAATCCAACTAGATTTCTGTTAGTGGAACAATCCAACTAGGTTTCTGTTTGTGGAATAACCCAAATAGGTTTCTGTTTGTGGAACAATCCAACTAGGTTTCTGTTAGTGGAAGAATCCAACTAGGTTTCTGTTTGTGGAACAATCCAACTAGGTTTCTGTTTGTGGAACAATCCAACTAGGTTTCTGTTTGTGGAACAATCCAACTAGGTTTCTGTTTGTGGAACAATCCAACCAGGTTTCTGTTAGTGGAACAATCCAACTAGGTTTCTGTTAGTGGAACAATCCAACCAGGTTTCTGTTAGTGGAACAATCCAACTAGGTTTCTGTTAGTGGAATAACCCAAATAGGTTTCTGTTTGGATAAGAGGAGACAGCAAACAGGACCTATCTATGTCCTCCAGCAGTAACACAAACATGCCCTATCTAAATCTTCCACAACCACAGTCCATTTTCAGCAACGTCATCTCTTGACATTGTGGACAAAGATAAGATGATGCATTATTTCTGGGCTCTATTTTTAGAAGTAAATAGCTGCCAGTGTTTCCTGGAATACCCAGACAGCCTGGCTCTGGGCTGGAATACCCAGACAGCCTGGCTCTGGGCTGGAATACCCAGACAGCCTAGCTCTGGGCTGGAATACCCAGACAGCCTGGCTCTGGGCTGGAATACCCAGACAGCCTAGCTCTGGGCTGGAATACCCAGACAGCCTTGCTTTGGGTTGGAATACCCAGACAGCCTGGCTCTGGGCTGGAATACCCAGACAGCCTGGCTCTGGGCTGGAATACCCAGACAGCCTGGCTCTGGGCTGGAATACCCAGACAGCCTGGCTGTGGGCTGGAATACCCAGACAGCCTGGCTCTGGGCTGGAATACCCAGACAGCCTGGCTGTGGGCTGGAATACCCAGACAGCCTTGCTCTGGGCTGGAATACCCAGACAGCCTTGCTCTGGGCTGGAATACCCAGACAGCCTTGCTCTGGGCTGGAATACCCAGACAGCCTTGCTCTGGGCTCTGTTGCTGAATACTGTCAACTGATCTGTCCACTGGAAAATTATCTTCAGTCAAGCTACTAGACATTATAATGTCACCAGAATGTCCCTTGTTCATTAGTAACTATTACTAAATGATACTGTACCTTTAAGCCAAGCAATCGGAGAACCTCAGCCATTTTATCAGTTACTTTATTCTGAGCACATTAAGTACATACTTTGTATATGGCACAGTATTATTGAGAGAGGAATTAGTTCACATTTTGTGATTTTATTTATTTGATATCTTTGATTACATGACACATATAATGATATATTCACTGTACACGACACATAGAATGATATCCTCACTGTACAGTATATGACACATAGAATGATATCTTCACTGTACAGTATGTGACACATAGAATGATATCTTCACTGTACACGACACATAGAATTACTCTCTCTATACTGGTGTTACAATGCTCTCATATCTGTGACTCATGCACACATTATGGTCTCATAAACACACACGCACGCACGCACGCACGCACGCACGCACGCACGCACGCACGCACGCACGCACACACACACACACACACACACACCACCATTCACAACAATCCTGTTCTTACCCGACTGCATTCATTCTCCTTGTATCCATCCCCAATTCTATCCCACATTCCTCCGGCCATAGGAAAACACATGGTAAAGCTGTCATAGACAGACAGTCAAGTTAGGAGACAATTAGCTCCCCTCATTAACAATGTTTGCATCCCAAATGGCACCCTATTCCCTGTTATAATGCACTACTTTAGACCAGGGCCCTATTCCCTATATAGCGCACTACTTTAGACCAGGGCCCTATTCCCTATATAGCGCACTACTTTAGACCAGAGCCCTATTCCCTATATAGCGCACTACTTTAGACCAGAGCCCTATTCCCTATAAAGTGCACTACTATAGACCAGAGCCCTATTCCCTATATAATGCACTACTTTAGACCAGAGCCCTATTCCCTATATAATGCACTACTTTAGACCAGAGCCCTATTCCCTATATAATGCACTACTTTAGACCAGAGCCCTATTCCCTATAAAGTGCACTACTTTAGACCAGAGCCCTATTCCCTATATAATGCACTACTTTAGACCAGAGCCCTATTCCCTATATAATGCACTACTTTAGACCAGAGCCCTATTCCCTATAAAGTGCACTACTATAGACCAGAGCCCTATTCCCTATATAATGCACTACTTTAGACCAGAGCCCTATTCCCTATAAAGTGCACTACTATAGACCAGAGCCCTATTCCCTATATAATGCACTACTTTAGACCAGAGCCCTATTCCCTATATAATGCACTACTTTAGACCAGAGCCCTATGGAACCCTAATCCCTATATAGTGCACTACTATAGACCAGAGCCCTATGGAACCCTATTCCCTATTATAGTGCACTACTTTAGACCAGAGCCCTATGGAACCCTAATCCCTATATAGTGCACTACTATAGACCAGAGCCCTATTCCCTATATAGTGCACTACTTTTGACCAGAGCACTCAAAAGTAGTGCTCTATATAGGGAATAGGGTTGTAATTTGTGACACAGACCATGCTAACCACCATGCCCCTATATCCCCCCGGTTAGATCTCCCCTGAGACCTGTGCTACTATTCAATTATGCTATTGAAAAGTTTTGCACTATGTAGGGAATAGGGTGCCATTTAGCACTTGGCCAGGCAGAGCCAGCAGGGTCCCCAGGGCTTAAAGATCCAGGGAGGAACACTGCCGACTCACAACCCCAGCACCACTACAGTATAGCCTATATGTATTACTTATATAGTGCAGTACCTGTTTCTAGGTAGGGAATAGGCAGCTATTTGGGATGCCAGTGCTGTAGAATTCCCCCGCAGGGAGGAAACCCACTCAGTCACACAGCCTCATCACGACTACACTACAGTAGAACTGGCTGCCTGGGAACAAAATGCAATATTCAGATCAATGAATTTCTTTCAAACTTTTGTGGCCACCAGGCAGCACAGATACAGCAGTTCAACCTTCGATGGCAGTGCGGGGGTGAGAAAAAGGAACGTCTCTCTGTCTCCGTCCTAGAACAACTCTCATTAGTTCAGTTCTTTATATTCACAGCAGCCAAAGTGGTTGGCAAGCAACGCTCCGTTGTTCCTATTTCCTGTTAGTGGAATCTCATTGATGCTGCGTGGTGTGTTATTGGTTTTGCCAGACAGACACATTTTAATGATTTGGAAGGGAACCCTGTGTATCTGATTAACAGTGGTGACAGATTAGTGGACATGGGGGTTGAATGAATGCCACCTGTCTGTATTAATGTCTACCTTAACCATTATTATTGATATCAAATAAATACATTAGATACATTATGTATCAGATAGATAAGATATGTTACGTATTATAAATGTGACGATAGTCCAATGCATGTTAAATTGACTTTTTCCTCTCATCAGCTGAAAACTCTATTCCCTAAATGGTCACACTCCGTTTGCTAGTTTTCTTACAAAAAGGGTGATTGAAAAAATTCACATTTTTCCACAGGCACTTTTTTTTTTTTATTACCTCCCAAGAAATTCCACCAAAGTTGTCAACATATATATACTCGAATCACGGAGAATGATTAATTACGACCATTTCCTTCTGTTTGAATATTCAAGAAAGGTGTTGATTGTAATTAAAACACATATTTTCTCTGCTCTTTTCCAAGGAATGCTAATTAGGTACATGGGGAAAAATCAAATGCTAACGGCTAATAATTCGTTGTTGTTGAAACAGAACAACATTTAGTATTAGGATTACAGTCAAAGTGAAAAACGCAGAATGTTTTGATTGGCTAGTGGATCTACGTTCAGAGCTGTGACGTCATTCTCCTGTGTTGACTACTAGGCACTGTTAACAACCAGTGGCTAAAGTTACTAGCTAGCTAGCTACATAATGTCATATCCTAACAGCGTTGATGGTCAATATATTTTGTTCAATTCTCAGCAATATTCACAGGTGAATTCAAGCCAGAATACATAAATGATATATGTTTTTCTTAGCTTATGCTGTAGCTTGTCCCATCCCAGCGACCAACACGTAGCTAGTATAGCGGTATCTAAATGGTGATGGGTACAGAGAAGGAATGCCTCCCCTGTCAAGAGTGTTCATGGGGGGGGGGGGCAGGGACTGCTAACGGAGATTGATGAGGGTACATGCTTTTCCCATACTGATGTACTCAAATACAAGTCTGAAAAGACTGCCTGTGTTCCTGTGTTGCTGTTTTATGTTCAGAGACATATTCCTGTCAAATTTAGAGAAGATATGCCAAATACTGTTGAAGAAATATGGCAACAGGTTCAACCGCCTCACCTAAAGCCCATTTTTGTTGGAAGCTGCTATAGACCACCAAGTACTAACAGTATCTGGATAACGTGTGAAATGCTTGATCATGTATATGATATCAACGGAGAACTATACAGTATTTATTTTATTATTTAAATATTGACTGGCTTTCCTCAAACTGCCCACTCAAGAGAAAGCTTCAAACTGTAACCAGTGCCTGCAACCTGGTTCAGGTTATCGGTCAACCTACCAGGGTAGTTAGAAACAGCACAGGAATGAAATCATTATCATGTATTGATCACATCTTTACTAATGTTACATAAATGTGTTTGAAAGCAGTATCCAAATCCATCGGATGTAGTGATCACAATATAGTAGCCATATCTAGGAAAACCAAAGTTCCAAAGACTGGACGTAATATGTTGTATACGAGGTCATACAATGTAGTGATTCCTGTCACGCCCTGGCCATAGAGAGGATTTTATTCTCTATTTTGGGTAGGCCAGGGTGTGACTAGGGTGGGCATTCTAGTTTCTTTATTTCTATGTTTTCTATTTCTTTGTGTTTGGCCAGGTGTGGTTCTCAATCAGAGGCAGCTGTCTATCGTTGTCTCTGATTGGGAATCATACTTAGGCAGCCTTTTCCCACCTGTTTTTTGTGAGTAGTTATTTTCTGTATAGTTTAGTTACCTTACAGAACTGTTCGTTTTTCCCTTTGTTATTTTTGTTCTAGTGTTCTGATTTAATAAAATATCATGAACATGTACCACGCTGCGCTTTGGTCCACTCCTTCTTCATCAGACGAGCGGGACAGAACTACCCACCACAAATGGACCAAGCAGAGGATCAGCCTGTTTTGGACTCATGGACTTGGGAGGAAATCCTGGATGGTAAGGGACCCTGGAGGGAGGCTGGGGAATATCGCCGTCCTAAGGAGGAATTAAAGGCAGCGAAGGAGGAGCGGCGACGGTATGAGGAGGCAAGTCATCGAAGCAGGCACGAGAGGCAGCCCCCCCCCATAACATTTTGGGGGGGGGGGGCACACGGGGAGATTGGCGGAGTCGGGTTATAGACCTGAGCCAACTCCCCGTGCTTACCGCGGGAAGCGAGTGACCGGGCAGGCACCGTGTTATGCGGTAAAGCGCACGGTGTCTCCGGTGCGCATGCACAGCCCGGTGCGCTCGGAGCCAGCTCTCCGTAAGTACCACGCTAGATTGGGCGGATCCATCCAGGGCGGATTGTGCCAGCTCAGCGCTCTTGTTCTCTGGTGCACCGTAAAAAGAAGAAGAAACTAGACTATAAAACAAAGATAAATGATATAAAGAATGATCGTAAAAAGCTTTGGAGCTCTTTAAATGACATTTTGGGCAAAAAGGCAAACTCATCAGCTCATATCTCAAAGTGCTGTACAGAAACACAGCCTAAAACCCCAAACAGCAAGCAATGCAGGTGTAGAAGCACAGTGGCTAGGAAAAACTCCCTAGAAAGGCCAAAACCTAGGAAGAAACCTAGAGAGGAACCAGGCTATGAGGGGTGGCCAGTCCTCTTCTGGCTGTGCCGGGTGGAAATTATAACAGAACATGGCCAAGATGTTCAAATGTTCATAAATGACCAGCAGGGTCAAATAATAATAATCACAGTAGTTATCGAGGGTGCAGCAAATCAGCACCTCAGGAGTAAATGTCAGTTGTCTTTTCATAGCCGATCATTAAGAGTATCTCTACCGCTCCTGCGGTCTCTAGAGAGTTGAAAACAGCAGGTCTGGGACAAGTAGTACGTCCGGTGAACAGGTCAGGGTTCCATAGCCGCAGGCAGAACAGTTGAAACTGGAGCAGCAGCACGGCCAGGTGGACTGGGGACAGCAAGGAGTCATCAAAAACACTGCTATTGCCAAATACAATAGTTTTTCCATTGTCAAGATGAGCAAACTTAGGCATGACATGCCAGCAATAAACGCTGACACTACACATCCAAGTATAACTAATCAAATTATGAAAGACAAGCGATGTAATTTTTGAAATTCCATAAAGCGAGTGTGGAAGAGGTGAAAACAATGTTGTTGTCTATCAACAATGACAAACCACCGGGTTCTGACAATGGAAAATTACTGAGGACATTGCCACTCCTATTTGTCATATCTTCTTCAATCTAAGCCTAGTAGACAGTGTGTGCCCTCAGGCCTGGAGGAAAGCAAAAGTAATTCCAAAAACCAAAAAATAGTAAAGCCCCCTTTACTGACTCAAATAGCTGACCAATCAGCCTGCTACAAACCCTTAGTAAACTTTTGGAAAAAATGGTGATTGACCAGATACAAGGCTATTTTATGGTGTTGAACGCTGAGCTGTAGTCAATGAACAGCAGTCTCACATAGGTGTTTATTTTGTCCAGGTGGGAAAGGGCAGTGTGGAGTGCAATAGAGATTGTATCATCTGTGGATATGTTGCAAATTAGAGTGGGTCTAAGGTTTCTGGGATAATGGTGTTGATGTGAGCCATGACCAGCCTTTCAAAGCACTTCATGGATACAGACGTGAGTGCTACGGGTCGGTAGAAATTTAGACAGGTTACCTTAGTGTTCTTGGGCACAGAGACTATGGTGGTCTGCTTGAAACATGTTGGTATTACAGACTCAGTCAGGGACATGTTGAAAATGTCAGTGAAGACACTTGCCAGTTGGTCAGCGCATGCTCAGAGTACACGTCCTGGTAATCTGTCTGTTCCTGCGGCCTTGTGAATGTTGACCTGTTTTAAGGTCTTACTCACATCGGCTACGGAGAGCATGCCTCAGTGTTGCCTCGAAGCGAGCATATAAGTATTTTAGCTCGTCTGGAAGGTTCGTGTCACTGGGCAGCTCTTGGCTGTGCTTCCCTTTGTAGTCTGTAATAGTTTGCAAGCCCTGCCACATCAGACGAGCATCGGAGCCGGCGTGATACGATTCAATCTTAGTCCTGTGTTGACGCTTTGCCTGTTTGATGGTTCGTTGGAGGGTATATTGGGATTTCTTATAAGCTTCTGGGTTAGAGTCCCGCTCCTTGAAAGCGGCAGCTCTACCCTTTAGCTCAGTGCAGATGTTGCCTGTACTCTATGGCTTCTGGTTGGGGTATGTACGTACAGTCACTGTGGGGACGACATCATCGATGTACTTATTGATGAAGCCAGTGACTGATGTGATGTACTACTCAATGCCATTGGAAGAATCCCGGAACATATTCCAGTCTGTGCTAGCAAAACAGTCCTGTAGTTTAGTATCTGGCCACTTTCTATTGACCAAGTCACTGGTGCTTCCTGCTTTCATTTTAGCTTGTAAGCAGGAATCAGGAGGATAGAATTATGGTCAGATTTACCAAATGGAGGGCGAGGGAAAGCTTTCTATGCGTCTCTGTATGTGGAGTAAATGTGGTCTAGAGCTTTTTTCCCTTTGGTTGCACATTTAACATGCTGGTAGAAATTTATTCAAATGGATTTAAGTTTCCCTGCATTAAAGTCCCTGGCCACTAGAAGTGCTGACTCTGGATGAGCGTTTTCCTGTTTGCTTATGGTGGAATACAGCTCGTTGAGTGAGGTCTTAGTGCCAGCATCGGTCTGCGGCCTTGGCAGGAACTAATGAGGATCCATAATAAATACAAATACAAAACAGAGGTTAAAGGCAGGGTTACATGATCAGGTTGACAACAGAGATTAAAGGCAGGGTTACATGATCAGGTTGACAACAGAGATTAAAGGCAGGGTTACATGATCAGGTTGACAACAGAGATTAAAGGCAGGGTTACATGATCAGGTTGACAACAGAGATTAAAGGCAGGGTTACATGATCAGGTTGACAACAGAGATTAAAGGCAGGGTTACATGATCAGGTTGACAACAGAGATTAAAGGCAGGGTTACATGATCAGGTTGACAACAGAGATTAAAGGCAGGGTTACATGATCAGGTTGACAACAGAGATTAAAGGCAGGGTTACATGATCAGGTTGACAACAGAGATTAAAGGCAGGGTTACATGATCAGGTTGACAACAGAGATTAAAGGCAGGGTTACATGATCAGGTTGACAACAGAGATTAAATGCAAGGTTACATGATCAGGTTGACAACAGAGATTAAAGGCAGGGTTACATGATCAGGTTGACAACAGAGATTAAAGGCAGGGTTACATGATCAGGTTGACAACAGAGATTAAAGGCAGGGTTACATGATCAGGTTGACAACAGAGATTAAAGGCAGGGTTACAAAAGATGGCGCCGACCGAGATGGCCGCCTCGCTTCGCGTTCCTTGGAAAATATGCAGTATTTTGTTTTTTTATCTGTTATTTCTTACATCGGTACCCCAGGTAATCTTAGGTTTCATTACATACAGTCGGGAGGAACTACTGAATATACGATTAACGTCAACTCACCATCGTTATAACCAGGAATATGACTTTCCCGAAACGGATCCAGTGTTTTGCCTTCCACCCAATACAATGGATCTGATCCCAGCCGGGGACCCTATGCGACGCCGTAAAAGGGGCAAACGTAGCGGTCTCTTGGTCAGGCTTCGGGCACATCGCGCTCCACTCCCTAGCATACTACTCGCCAATGTCCAGTCTCTTGACAATAAGGTTGATGAAATCCGAGCACGGGTAACATTCCAGAGAGACATCAGGGATTGCAACGTGCTCTGCTTCACGGAAACATGGCTAACTCAAGAGACGCTAACGGAGTCGGTGCAGCCAGCTGGTTTCTTCACGCATCGCGCCGACAGAAACATACATCTTTCTGGTAAGAAGAGGGGCGGGGGGGTATGCCTTATGATTAACGAGACGTGGTGTGATCATCATAACAACACACAGGAACTCAAGTCATTCTGTTCACCTGATCTAGAACTCCTCACAATCAAATGTCGACCGCATTATCTACCAAGGGAATTCTCTTCGATCATAATCACAGCCGTATATATTCCCCCCCAAGCAGACACATCGATGGCCCTGAACGAACTTTATCTGACTCTTTGTAAACTGGAAACCACACACCCTGAGGCTGCATTCATCGTAGCTGGGGATTTTAACAAGGCTAATCTAAAAACAAAACTCCCTAAATTCTATCAGCATATCGATTGTGCTACCAGGGCTGGTAAAACCCTGGATCATTGTTATACTAACTTCCGCGACGCATATAAGGCCCTCCCCCGCCCTCCTTTCGGAAAAGCTGACCACGACTCCATTTTGTTGATTCCAGCCTACAAACAGAAACTAAAACAACAAGCTCCCGCGCTCAGGTCTGTTCAACGCTGGTCCGACCAATCTGATTCCACGCTTCAAGACTGCTTCGATCACGCGGATTGGAATATGTTCCGCATTGCGTCCAACAACAACATGGACGAATATGCTGATTCGGTGAGCGAGTTCATTAGGAAGTGCATTGACGATGTCGTACCCACAGCAACGATTAAAACATTCCCAAACCAGAAACCGTGGATTGACGGCAGCATTCGCGTGAAACTGAAAGCGCGAACCACTGCTTTTAACCAGGGCAAGGTGACCGGAAACATGACCGAATACAAACAGTGTAGCTATTCTCTCCGCAAGGCAATCAAACAGGCTAAGTCCCAGTACAGAGACAAAATAGAGTCGCAATTCAACAGCTCAGACACAAGAGGTATGTGGCAGGGTCTACAGTCTATCACGGATTACAAAAAGAAAACCAGCCCCGTCGCGGACCAGGATGTCTTGCTCCCAGACAGGCTAAATAACTTTTTTGCCCGCTTTGAGGACAATACAGTGCCACTGACACGGCCCGCTACCAAAACCTGCGGGCTCTCCTTCACTGCAGCCGAGGTGAGTAAAACATTTAAACGTGTTAACCCTCGCAAGGCTGCAGGCCCAGACGGCATTCCCAGCCGCGTCCTCAGAGCATGCGCAGACCAGCTGGCTGGTGTGTTTACGGACATATTCAATCAATCCTTATCCCAGTCTGCTGTTCCCACATGCTTCAAGAGGGCCACCATTGTTCCTGTTCCCAAGAAAGCTAAGGTAACTGAGCTAAACGACTACCGCCCCGTAGCACTCACTTCCGTCATCATGAAGTGCTTTGAGAGACTAGTCAAGGACCATATCACCTCCACCCTACCGGACACCCTAGACCCACTCCAATTTGCTTACCGACCCAATAGGTCCACAGACGACGCAATCGCAACCACACTGCACACTGCCCTAACCCATCTGGACAAGAGGAATACCTATGTGAGAATGCTGTTCATCGATTACAGCTCAGCATTTAACACCATAGTACCCTCCAAACTCGTCATCAAGCTCGAGACCCTGGGTCTCGACCCCGCCCTGTGCAACTGGGTCCTGGACTTCCTGACGGGCCGCCCCCAGGTGGTGAGGGTAGGTAACAACATCTCCACCCCGCTGATCCTCAACACTGGGGCCCCACAAGGGTGCGTTCTGAGCCCTCTCCTGTACTCCCTGTTCACCCACGACTGCGTGGCCATGCACGCCTCCAACTCAATCATCAAGTTTGCGGATGACACTACAGTGGTAGGCTTGATTACCAACAACGACGAGACGGCCTACAGGGAGGAGGTGAGGGCCCTCGGAGTGTGGTGTCAGGAAAATAACCTCACACTCAACGTCAACAAAACAAAGGAGATGATTGTGGACTTCAGGAAACAGCAGAGGGAGCACCCCCCTATCCACATCGACGGGTCAGTAGTGGAGAAGGTGGAAAGTTTTAAGTTCCTCGGTGTACACATCACGGACAAACTGAATTGGTCCACCCACACAGACAGCGTTGTGAAGAAGGCGCAGCAGCGCCTCTTCAACCTCAGGAGGCTGAAGAAATTCGGCTTGTCACCAAAAGCACTCACAAACTTCTACAGATGCACAATCGAGAGCATCCTGTCGGGCTGTATCACCGCCTGGTACGGCAACTGCTCCGCCCACAACCGTAAGGCTCTCCAGAGGGTAGTGAGGTCTGCAGAACGCATCACCGGGGGCAAACTACCTGCCCTCCAGGACACCTACACCACCCAATGTCACAGGAAGGCCATAAAGATCATCAAGGACAACAACCACCCAAGCCACTGCCTGTTCACCCCGCTATCATCCAGAAGGCGAGGTCAGTACAGGTGCATCAAAGCAGGGACCGAGAGACTGAAAAACAGCTTCTATCTCAAGGCCATCAGACTGTTAAACAGCCACCACTAACATTTAGCGGCCGCTGCCAACATACTGACTCAACTCCAGCCACTTTAAAAATGGGAATTGATGGAAATTATGTAAAAATGTACCACTAGCCACTTTAAACAATGCCACTTAATATAATGTTTACATACCCTACATTACCCATCTCATATGTATATACTGTACTCTATATCATCTACTGCATCTTGCCATCTTTATGTAATACATGTACCACTAGCCACTTTAAACTATGCCACTTTATGTTTACATACCCTACAGTACTCATCTCATATGTATATACCGTACTCTATACCATCTACTGCATCTTGCCTATGCCGTTCTGTACCATCACTCATTCATATATCTTTATGTACATATTCTTTATCCCTTTACACTTGTGTGTATAAGGTAGTAGTTGTGGAATTGTTAGGTTAGATTACTTGTTGTTATTACTGCATTGTCGGAACTAGAAGCACAAGCATTTCGCTACACTCGCATTAACAAATCAAATCAAATCAAATCAAATCAAATTTATTAGTCACATACACATGGTTAGCAGATGTTAATGCGAGTGTAGCGAAATGCTTGTGCTTCTAGTTCCGACAATGCAGTAATAACCAACAGTAATCTAACCTAACAATTCCACACTACTACCTTACACACACACACAAGTGTAAAGGGATAAAGAATATGTACATAAAGATATATGGATGAGTGGTGGTACAGAACGGCATGGCAGATGCAGTAGATGGTATAGAGTACGGTATATACATATGAGATGAGTACTGTAGGGTATGTAAACATAAAGTGGCATAGTTTAAAGTGGCTAGTGGTACATGTATTGCATAAAGATGGCAAGATGCAGTAGATGATATAGAGTACAGTATATATACATATGAGATGGGTAATGTAGGGTATGTAAACATTGTATTAAGTGGCATTGCTTAAAGTGGCTAGTGGTACATTTTTACATAATTTCCATCAGTTCCCATTTTTAAAGTGGCTGGAGTTGAGTCAGTATGTTGGCAGCGGCCGCTAAATGTTAGTGGTGGCTGTTTAACAGTCTGATGGCCTTGAGATAGAAGCTGTTTTTCAGTCTCTCGGTCCCTGCTTTGATGCACCTGTACTGACCTCGCCTTCTGGATGATAGCGGGGTGAACAGGCAGTGGCTTGGGTGGTTGTTGTCCTTGATGATCTTTATGGCCTTCCTGTGACATCGGGTGGTGTAGGTGTCCTGGAGGGCAGGTAGTTTGCCCCTGGTGATGCGTTCTGCAGACCTCACTACCCTCTGGAGAGCCTTACGGTTGTGGGCGGAGCAGTTGCCGTACCAGGCGGTGATACAGCCCGACAGGATGCTCTCGATTGTGCATCTGTAGAAGTTTGTGAGTGCTTTTGGTGACAAGCCGAATTTCTTCAGCCTCCTGAGGTTGAAGAGGCGCTGCTGCGCCTTCTTCACAACGCTGTCTGTGTGGGTGGACCAGTTCAGTTTGTCCGTGATGTGTACACCGAGGAACTTAAAACTTTCCACCTTCTCCACTACTGACCCGTCGATGTGGATAGGGGGGTGCTCCCTCTGCTGTTTCCTGAAGTCCACAATCATCTCCTTTGTTTTGTTGACGTTGAGTATGAGGTTATTTTCCTGACACCACACTCCGAGGGCCCTCACCTCCTCCCTGTAGGCCGTCTCGTCGTTGTTGGTGATCAAGCCTACCACTGTAGTGTCATCCGCAAACTTGATGATTGAGTTGGAGGCGTGCATGGCCACGCAGTCGTGGGTGAACAGGGAGTACAGGAGAGGGCTCAGAACGCACCCTTGTGGGGCCCCAGTGTTGAGGATCAGCGGGGTGGAGATGTTGTTACCTACCCTCACCACCTGGGGGTGGCCCGTCAGGAAGTCCAGGACCCAGTTGCACAGGGCGGGGTCGAGACCCAGGGTCTCGAGCTTGATGACGAGTTTGGAGGGTACTATGGTGTTAAATGCTGAGCTGTAATCGATGAACAGCATTCTCACATGGGTATTCCTCTTGTCCAGATGGGTTAGGGCAGTGTGCAGTGTGGTTGCGATTGCGTCGTCTGTGGACCTATTGGGTCGGTAAGCAAATTGGAGTGGGTCTAGGGTGTCCGGTAGGGTGGAGGTGATATGGTCCTTGACTAGTCTCTCAAAGCACTTCATGATGACGGAAGTGAGTGCTACGGGGCGGTAGTCGTTTAGCTCAGTTACCTTAGCTTTCTTGGGAACAGGAACAATGGTGGCCCTCTTGAAGCATGTGGGAACAGCAGACTGGGATAAGGATTGATTGAATATGTCCGTAAACACACCAGCCAGCTGGTCTGCGCATGCTCTGAGGACGCGGCTGGGAATGCCGTCTGGGCCTGCAGCCTTGCGAGGGTTAACACGTTTAAATGTTTTACTCACCTCGGCTGCAGTGAAGGAGAGCCCGCAGGTTTTGGTAGGGGGCCGTGTCAGTGGCACTGTATTGTCCTCAAAGCGGGCAAAAAAGTTGTTTAGCCTGTCTGGGAGCAAGACATCCTGGTCCTCGACGGGGCTGGTTTTCTTTTTGTAATCCGTGATTGACTGTAGACCCTGCCACATACCTCTTGTGTCTGAGCTGTTGAATTTCGACTCGATTTTGTCTCTGTACTGAGACTTGGCCTGTTTGATTGCCTTGCGGAGAGAATAGCTACACTGTTTGTATTCGGTCATGCTTCCGGTCACCTTGCCCTGGTTAAAAGCAGTGGTTCGCGCTTTCAGTTTCACGCGAATGCTGCCGTCAATCCACGGTTTCTGGTTTGGGAATGTTTTTATCGTTGCTGTGGGTACGACATCGTCAATGCACTTCCTAATGAACTCGCTCACCGAATCAGCATATTCGTCAATATTGTTGTTGGACGCGATGCGGAACATATTCCAATCTGCGTGATCGAAGCAGTCTTGAAGCGTGGATTCAGATTGGTCGGACCAGCGTTGAACAGACCTGAGCGCGGGAGCTTGTTGTTTGAGTTTTTGTTTGTAGGCTGGAATCAACAAAATGGAGTCGTGGTCAGCTTTTCCGAAAGGGGGGCGGGGGAGGGCCTTATAAGCGTCGCGGAAATTAGTATAACAATGGTCTAGTGTTTTTCCAGCCCTGGTAGCACAATCGATATGCTGATAGAATTTAGGGAGTTTTGTTTTTAGATTAGCCTTGTTAAAATCCCCAGCTACGATGAATGCAGCCTCAGGGTGTGTGGTTTCCAGTTTACAAAGAGTCAGATAAAGTTCGTTCAGGGCCATCGATGTGTCTGCTTGGGGGGGAATGTATACGGCTGTGATTATGATTGACGAGAATTCCCTTGGTAGATAATGCGGTCGACATTTGATTGTGAGGAGTTCTAGATCAGGTGAACAGAACGACTTGAGTTCTTGTGTGTTGTTATGATGATCACACCACTTCTCGTTAATCATAAGGCATACCCCCCCGCCCCTCTTCTTACCGGAAAGATGTTTGTTTCTGTCGGCGCGATGCATGAAGAAACCAGCTGGCTGCACCGACTCCGTTAGCGTCCCTTGAGTTAGCCATGTTTCCGTGAAGCAGAGCACGTTGCAATCCCTGATGTCTCTCTGGAATGCTACCCGTGCTCGGATTTCATCAACCTTATTGTCAAGAGACTGGACATTGGCGAGTAGTATGCTAGGGAGTGGAGCGCGATGTGCCCGTCTCCGAAGCCTGACCACGAGACCGCCACGTTTTCCCCTTTTTCGGCGTCGCACAGGGTCGCCGGCTGGGATCAGATCCATTGTATTGTGTGGAAGGCAAAACACTGGATCCGTTTCGGGAAAGTCATATTCCTGGTAGGAACGATGATGAGTTGACGTTAATCGTATATTCAGTAGTTCCTCCCGACTGTATGTAATGAAACCTAAGATTACCCGGGGTACCGATGTAAGAAATAACACGTAAAAAAACAAAATACTGCATATTTTCCAAGGAACACGAAGCGAGGCAGCCATCTCTTTTCGGCGCCGGAAGTGAGACATCTGCTAACCATGTGTATGTGACTAATAAAATTTGATTTGATTTGATTTGATTTGATTTGACATGATCAGGTTGACAACAGAGATTAAAGGCAGGGTTACATGATCAGGTTGACAACAGAGATTAAAGGCAGGGTTACATGATCAGGTTGACAACAGAGATTAAAGGCAGGGTTACATGATCAGGTTGACAACAGAGATTAAAGGCAGGGTTACATGATCAGGTTGACAACAGAGATTAAAGGCAGGGTTACATGATCAGGTTGACAACAGAGGTTAAAGGTTACATTAGGACCATCGCACCAATAACGTTGACCCATCGCTACACTGCCACCTTCGAACGGGAAGGCATGAAAGGCAAATACCCAACTCATAGCATCAATAGGGTAAACCCACGTGGTGGTAATTGAAACAATACTTTCCGTTAATATTTTGTCGAAAATTCCAACGGCTTAATGACAAATTGGACAGCTGGCAGAGTAAGTTCAAATGACAGTTTTTTATCAGCAAGGCACCTTTTCAGAAAATTGCCATGGACATAAAGCCAACCTAATCTCACCAAGATAGCTTGCTAATATTGGGTGAGGAGGCCCTAATGTTACTGCACATGCAATTTCATTTTGTTTACACCTTTGCACAATAACGTATACAAGTCAATGTAATCAAAAAGGTCTGTCTGGCTAGCTAGAGTTAGAGTTAGCATAAAACGGGTCCCACTTTAATTGAAGTGCAGTTTATAAATCATCTATAACCATATGTCATGCTTTATAAAGAGTTAATTAATGTGGCTTAACCGTGTGACATAAACACCAATGTCAATTGTGGCATTAATCCACTATGTCGTATATATGACATAAACATGTGCCTCTGAAAGGTTGGCATAAGCACGGCTAATAAAGGCTTTATGAATCATATTAAATTGAGGATTCACAAAGCATCTACAGTGCACCCTTGTCATGTCATACTAATAAAACAACGTCTCGGATGGCCCTCTTTGCCTCTTGGTTCAACAGCCAATATTGGCCCCAACCTTCCCCAAAATGATTTGCAGCATGGTAGGCAGGGTAGGCAGGGTAGGCAGGGCAGGCAGGGTAGGCAGGGTAGGCAGGGCAGGCAGGGTAGGCAGGGTAGTCAGGGTAGGCAGGGCAGTCAGGGAAGTCAGGGTAGGCAGGGCTGGCAGGGAAGTCAGGGTAGTCAGGGAAGTCAGGGAAGTCAGGGTAGACAGGGCAGTCAGGGCAGTCAGGGTAGGCAGGGCAGTCAGGGAAGTCCGGGTAGGCAGGGCAGTCAAGGCAGTCAGGGTAGGCAGGGCTTGGCCTGTGATAATCTAATAAAAAAAGTTATTAAAAGCCAAATTAAAATGTAAAGAAATCACATAATTTTTGTTATCTAATGTTTTTTCTCAATGATTCTGGTGTTTTTTTATGCTCAAAATCTCAAACTGTGTTATCACTGCATCAAAACGTCAGGAAAGGCGCCAGGGTATTCATGCCTTTCTCTCCATCCAGGCGACCAGCGAGCACTAGACTGTCCACCCGTCCCAAACGTCACCACCAATCAACACTCTCTACCTGGACTTCTACACATCCTGGACACCCACCTTTGCCAGAGTGGAAATGGGGCCACTCAACGCAGGCCTGAGCGCCAGTCTCCACAAGATGGATGTGACCAACTACACCACAACCACTCTACGTGTGTGGCTTCCCCGCTGTGTGGATGCAGGACTTTTTTATTTATTACATGAGGCTCTGCTGTGACCTCTACAACAAGAGGGAAGGACAGAAGAATGGACCCAATTTACAAGTAAAAGTAGGCCAAGGGCTGTTGTGGTGACCATATTACCGCCCCACCGGCAGTCAAGAGTCATGACCGCAGTCAAATTCCACGTGACGATTGCACAAGGAGGGGTTGAGTCCCAGGGCCTCAAGCAGAACGATGAGCTTGGAAGGTACAATGGTCTTGAATGTTGAGCTGTAGTCAATGAACAGCATTTTTACATAGGTATTCCTCTTGTCCAGATGGGATATTGCAGTGTGATGGCGATTGCATTGTCTGTGGACCTATTGGGGTGGTATGCAAATCAGGGTGGGTCTAGGGTGTCAGGTAAGGTGGGGGTGATATGATCCTTGACTACTCTCTCAAAGCACTTCATGATGTGTGGTCCCGTGTGGCTCAGTTGGTAGAGCATGGCGCTTGCAACGCCAGGGTTGTGGGTTCATTCCCCACGGGGGGACCAGGATGAATATGTATGAACTTTCCAATTTGTAAGTCGCTCTGGATAAGAGCGTCTGCTAAATGACTTAAATGTAAATGATGAGAGAAGTGAGTGCTACGTGGCGATAGTAATTTAGTTCAGTTATCTTTGCCTTCTTGGGTACAGGAACAATGGTGGCCATCTTGAGGCATGTGGGGACACACCAGCCAGCTGGTCCGCACATGCTCTCAGGACTAGGCTAGGGATGCCGTCTGGGCCGTCAGCCTTGCGAGGGTTAACATGTTTAAATGTCTTACTCACGTCGGCCACGGAGAAGGAGAGGGGGGGCCCGCAGTCCTTGGTAGCGGGCAGCGTCGGTGTGTTATCCTCAAAGTGGAGAAAGAAGGTGTTTAGTTTTTCTGGAAGCAAGACGTCGGTGTCTTTGTAGTCCGTAATTGCATGTAGACACACGTCTCGTGTCTGAGCCGTTGAATTATGAAGCCACTTTGTCCCTATACTGGCATTTTGCTTGTTTGATTGACTTGCGGAGGAAATAAATATACTGTTTATATTCGGCCATATTCCCAGTCATCTTTACATGGTTAAATGCGGTGGTTCACTCTTTCAGTTTTGCGGGAATGCCACCATCTATCCACGGTTTCTGGTTAGAAAGGTTTTAAAAGTCACAGTGGGTACATCTCCAATGCACTTCCTTATAAACACAATGACCAAATCAGCATGTAAATCAATCTTATTCTCTGAACATTTCCCAGTCTGCGTGATCAAAACAATCTTGAAGTCGTGGATTCCGATTGGTCAGACCAGCGTTGAATAGTTATTGTCACAGGTACATCCTGTTTCAGTTTCTGTCTATAGGAGGGTAGTAGCAAATTGGAGTTGTGGTCGGATTTGCCGAAGGGAGGGCGAGGGAGGGCCTTGTATGAATCGTGGAAGTTAGAGTAGCAGTGATCCAGTGTATTACCCCTACGCGTGCTACAATCAATATGCTCATAGAATTTAGGTCTCCTTGTTCTCAAATTTGCTTTGTTAAAATCCCCAGTGACAATAGTTTATAGTTTCCGGTTTGCATAGAGACCAGTGACGATCCTTGAGGGCCATTGTGGTATCGGCTTGAGGGTGGGATATACACGGCTGTGACAATAACCGATGAGAATTCTCTTGGAATATAATATGGTTGTTAATTGATTGTAAGGAATTCTAGGTTCAGGTGAACAAAAGGACTTGAGTTCCTGTATGTTGTTATGATTACACCATGAGTCGTTAATCATGAAGCATACGCCCTTCTTCTTCCCAGAGAGATGTTTGTTTCTGTCGGCACAACACATGGAGAAACCCGGTGGCTGTACCGACTCCTACAACATATCCTGAGAGAGTCATGTTTCGGTGAAACAGAGAATTTTACAATCCCTGATGTCTATCTGGAAAGCAACCCTTGACCTAATTTCGTCTACCTTGTTGTCTCGAGACTGGACATTGTCGAGTAATGTACTCAGAAGCGGTGGGTGGTGTGCACGCCTTCGAAGTCTGACCAGAAGGCCGCTCCGTCTACCTCTTCTGCTGCAACATTGTTTTGGGTCGGCCTCTGGGATTATATCCAATGTCCTGGGTGGTGGTGCGATCAAAGGATCTGCTTGGAGGAAAGTCGTACTCCTGGTCGTAATGTTGGTAAGTTGACGGATATCCAAATAGTTATTTCCATCTGTATTTAATAACACTTTTTCTGTAACAAATAATATTTAAATAAACTAAATACTGTATAGATTCCCAAGGACTAGAAGCGAGGCGACCATCTCTGTCGGCGCCATCTTAAATTATATAATATAATGTATATAAATGAAAAATAAAAAAGTACATTTTTCATCTAGTGCTGCAAAGGTTAATATAATGTAGTGCTGGATGTAGTATTTAATCTAGTGCTGCACAGGTTAACATTTCCTGAAATGTATTAGCTTCACAGAATGGCAGACTGATATTGGAGAAAATATCCATTACCTTGAATGAGAAATGGCAGACTGATATTGGAGAAAATATCCATTACCTTGTATGAGAAATGGCAGACTGATATTGGAGAAAATATCCATTACCTTGTATGAGAAATGGCAGACTGAAATTTGAGAAAATATCCATTACCTTGTATGAGAAATGGCAGACTGATATCGGAGAAAATATCCATTACCTTGTATGAGAAATGGCAGACTGATATCGGAGAAAATATCCATTACCTCGTGTGAGAAATGTAATTTCAACTGAACAAGAGTCTCATGATTGGCCGGTAGATAACAGAACAGAAGAGGGACACCCAGTCAAAGTCCGTGTAACTGGAGACAGAGCTTCAGGGTATCACTTCAATAAGCGCTCTTATCAATATCAATCCAGGATATAGGGCTAGGCACCATCTTTTACAGAACAACACCCATATCGATCAGGTAGACTACCGTCCATCCAATAGGACCAGGCATTTTACACCGAATGGGTTGACATGAACATAGAAAGCTACTACCGTGCGGTACATTCAAAAGGTACCAGGTTGCAAAGTTCAATGAACTATATAGAGACCTGTGGTCTCTCTGTGACCTGGTGGAGCAGCCGGTGGACTGATAGAGCCACGTGTGTCCCCTGAATCCCCAAGGCTTTTATGTGACAGGCACCCTCATAGATATCATCTGCATCCCAAATGGGCCCTGTTTTAAAAAAGTGCACTTTATAGGGTATAGGCTGCTATTTGAGATGCATGCATTGTCCTGCACCAGCTGTGCACATCAGACTGAAAAGGAGTTGACTGAGATGTGAAAATACATGTTCAAACTGTAGAGGGGTTATGGATGAACCTTGACACATACAGGCTAAATATCAGACATTAATAATCAACTTTAGAGGGGTTATGGATGAACCTTGACACATGCAGGCTAAATATCAGACATTAATAATCAACTTTAGGTGGGTTATGGATTAACCTTGACACATACTGGCTAAATATCAGACATTAATAATCAACTTTAGAGGGGTTATGGATTAACCTTGACACATACAGGCTAAATATCAGACATTAATCATTAACTTTAGAGGGATTATGGATGAACCTTGACACATACAGGCTAAATATCAGACATTAATAATCAACGTTAGAGGGATTATGGATGAACCTTGACACATACAGGCTAAATATCAGACATTATATCTTTAGAGGGGTTATGGATGAACCTTGACACATACAGGCTAAATATCAGACATTAATAATCAACTTTAGAGGGGTTATGGATTCACCTTGACAAATACAGGCTAAATATCAGACATTACAGTATAATGCTACAGTATTACAGTATACTTTTACCGTATTACAGTATAATGTTACAGTATTACAGTATAATGTTACAGTATTACAGTATAATGTTAGAGTATTACAGTATAATGGTACAGTATTACAGTATAATGTTACCGTATTACAGTATAATGTTAGAGTATTACAGTATAATGTTACCGTATTACAGTATAATTTTACAGTATTACAGTATAATGTTACAGTATTACAGGATGTTTTTGTGCTGGTCAAGGCCAGTCAGGTCTGGAGTGAACCAAGGGCTATATCTGTTCCTGGTTCAACATTTTTTGAATGGGGCATGCTTATATAAGATGGTGAGGAAAGCACTTTTAAAGAATAACCAGGCATCCTCTACTTCTGGAATGAGGTCAATATCCTTCCAGGATACCCGGGCCAGGTCGATTAGAAAGGCCTGCTCACTGAAGTGTTTTAGGGAGCGTTTGACAGTGATGAGGGGTGGTCGTTTGACCGCAGACCCATTACGGATGCAGGCAATGAGGCAGTGGTCGCTGAGATCCTGGTTGAAAACAGCAGAGGTGTATTTGGAGGGCAGGTTGGTTATGATGATATCTATGAGGGTGCCCGTGTTTACGGATTTGGGATTGGACCTGGTGGGTTCCTTGATAATTTGTGTGAGATTGAGGGCATCAAGCTTAGATTTTAGGATGGCCGGGGTGTTAACCCAGTTTAGGTCACCTAACAGCACGAGCTCTGTAGATAGATGGGGGCAATCAATTCACATATGGTGTCCAGGACACAGCTGTGGGCTGAGGGAGGTCTATAGCAAGCGGCAACGGTGAGAGACTTGTTTCTGGAAAGGTGGATTTTTAAAAGTAGAAGCTCTAATTGTTTGGGCACAGACCTGGATAGTAGGACAGAACTCTGCAGGCTCTCTCTGCAGTAGATTGCAACTCCACCTTCTTTGGCAGTTCTATGTTGTTGGAAAATGTTATAGTTAGGGATGGAGATTTCAGGGTTTTTGGTGGTCTTCCTAAGCCAGTATTCAGACACGGCTAGGACATCCGGGTTGGCAGAGTGTGCTAAAGCAGTGAATAAAACAAATTTAGGGAGGAGGCTTCTAATGTTAACATGCATGAAACCAGTACTACAGTATTACAGTATAATACTACAGTATTACAGTATACTGTTACAGTAAAACATCATAAGGTTACAGTAATACAGTATACTGCTACAGTATTACAGTATAATGCTACAGTATTACATCATAATGTTACAGTATTACAGTATAATGTTACAGTATTACAGTATAATGCTACAGTATTACAGTATAATGCTACAGTATTACAGTATAATGCTACAGTATTACAGTATAAGGTTAAAGTATTACAGTATAAGGCTACAGTATTACAGTATAATGCTACAGTATTACAGTATAATGCTACAGTATTACAGTATAATGCTACAGTATCGCAGTATAATGTTACAGTATCGCAGTATAATGTTAAAGTATTACAGTGTAATGCTACAGTATACGGTTACATTATTACAGTATAATGTTACAGTATCGCAGTATAATGTTACAGTATTACAGTGTAATACTAAAGTATTACAGTATACGGTTACAGTATTACAGTATACTGTTATAGTATCGCAGTATAATGTTACAGTGTAATGTTACAGTGTTACAGTATAATGTTACAGTATTACAGTATAATGTTACATTATTACAGTATAATGTTACAGTATCGCAGTATAATGTTACAGTATTACAGTGTAATGCTACCGTATAAGGTTACAGTATAATGTTACAGTATCGCAGTATAATGTTACAGTATAATGTTACAGTATTACAGTATAATGTTACAGTATTACAGTATAATGCTACAGTATTACAGTATACTGTTACAGTATTACAGTATAATGTTACAGTATAATGCTACAGTATTACAGTATACGGTTACAGTATTACAGTATAATGCTACAGTATTACAGTATAATGTTACAGTATTACAGTGTAATGCTACCGTATAAGGTTACATTATTACAGTATACGGTTACAGTATTACAGTATACGGTTACAGTATTACAGTATAATGTTACAGTATTACAGTATAATGCTACAGTATTACAGTATAATGTTACAGTATTACAGTATATGGTTACAGTATTACAGTATAATGCTACAGTATTACAGTATATGGTAACAGTATTACAGTATAATGTTACCGTATTACAGTACAATGTTACAGTATTACAGTATAATGTTACAGTATTACAGTATAATGTTACAGTATTACAGTATAATGTTACAGTATTGCAGTGTAATGCTACCGTATAAGGTTACAGTATTACAGTATAATGTTACAGTATTACAGTATGTTACAGTATTACCGTATAAGGTTACAGTATTACAGTATAAGGTTACAGTATTACAGTATACTGTTACAGTATTACAGTATAATGTTGCAGTATTACAGTATAATGTTACAGTATTACCATATAATGCTACAGTATTACAGTATAATGCTACAGTATTACAGTATAATGTTGCAGTATTACAGTATAATGTTACAGTATTACAGTATACTGTTACAGTATTACCGTATAATGCTACAGTATAATGCTACAGTATTACAGTATAATGTTGCAGTATTACAGTGTAATGCTACCGTGTAATGTTACAGTATTACAGTTTAACGTTACAGTCAGCATCAGGACATGAACTGGACCATGAAGGGCAGCACAACACATGCTGCAGCACCCCGGTCAACTCATCTCTTTAGCTCTGGCATCCTGGAGGTTGCTTCAACATTTCATTATATACCCTCGTTCTCGTTCTGTTTGACAGTGTGCATTACGTGACATTTTCATAGGATATGATTGGATATGGAGACAAAGCAGTCATAAACTCCTTTTCTACTTCGTCATGGCGACCACCCTCCCTGTCCAACAGGAAAGTTGGAACAAGATTTCAGCCCCTCCACTAATCCGCAACCCCCCCCCCCCCCCCCCCAACATGTGTCCCTACACGCAGTGTGTCCTGTCTGTGCACACACAGCAGTTGTTTGTCCTGTGGTATAATCCTAAAAACCTGAAAGCATTTGTTATGAGTTCCAAATGTTACCCTATTCAGTATGTAGTGCACTCCTTTTTGACCAGGGCCCATAAGGTTCAGGGTCAAAAAGTAGTGCACTATGTGGTAGTGATGGGGTGAAAAAATTGCTACAGTTATATGTCGCAATATTATTTTGGGATGATATTATATTGATATTTATTACAATGTTTTGCTACTTTAGGTAGCGTTAGCTAACGCTAGTCGGCTGTACCTGCGGCAAAACTCAGAAATGTTTTCATCCTATAGCTTGTTCTCCATCTTCTTTTCAAATAGTGAGCCAACGTGTTTTCAGCACTGTTCTCATGACTCTCTCTTGTCTGTCTGCAGCAGACACATAGTGAGCAATATGTTTGGAACATCAAATCGCAATACATATTGTTATCTTATATGAGTAGTCACTTTAACTATACATTCATGTACATACGACCTAAATTGGCACGACCAACCAGTCGTATTCGTACCTGTTGTATTCGGCGCACGTGACAAATACACTTTGATTTGATCGTGAGGCACCCCTGGCAATTCTCCAACCCTGTTCCTGGAGAGCTACTGTCCTGTATGATTTCACTCCAACCCTAATCTAGCGCACCTGATTCTAATTATTAGCAGGGCCCGGGTTCTACAGAACATCTTAAGGCTAAATTCTTAGTTAGAACCTTTGTAGAAGCATCGTTACATTTCTGAGCTATTTCCCAAAACCATCGTTATTAACGTTGCACTTGAAAACAGTCTTAATCTACCACCTGCCTCAGACCACTAGAACAGCTGAGTAATCTACCACCTGCCTCAGACCACTAGAACAGCTGAGTAATCTACCACCTGCCTCAGACCACTAGAACAGCTGAGTAATCTAACACTTGCCTCGGACCGCTAGAACAGCTGAGTAATCTAACACCTGCCTCAGACCACTAGAATAGCTGAGTAATCTAACACCTGCCTCAGACCACTAGAACAGCTGAGTAATCTAACACTTGCCTCGGACCGCTAGAATAGCTGAGTAATCTAACACCTGCCTCAGACCACTAGAACAGCTGAGTAATCTAACACTTGCCTCAGACCACTAGAATAGCTGAGTAATCTAACACTTGCCTCAGACCACTAGAACAGCTGAGTAATCTAACACCTGCCTCAGACCACTAGAACAGCTGAGTAATCTACCACCTGCCTCAGACCACTAGAACAGCTGAGTAATCTAACACCTGCCTCAGACCACTAGAACAGCTGAGTAATCTAACACCTGCCTCAGACCACTAGAACAGCTGAGTAATCTAACACCTGCCTCAGACCACTAGAACAGCTGAGTAATCTAACACCTGCCTCAGACCACTAGAACAGCTGAGTAATCTAACACCTGCCTCAGACCACTAGAACAGCTGAGTAATCTAACACCTGCCTCAGACCACTAGAACAGCTGAGTAATCTAACACCTGCCTCAGACCACTAGAACAGCTGAGTAATCTAACACCTGCCTCAGACCACTAGAACAGCTGAGTAATCTAACACCAGCCTCAGACCACTAGAACAGCTGAGTAATCTAACACCTGCCTCAGACCACTAGAACAGCTGAGTAATCTAACACCTGCCTCAGACCACTAGAACAGCTGAGTAATCTAACACCGCCGATAAATTCCGAACAAGGTTGACTACAAATGCAAATTTGTCTTCCAATTAATACAAACAAATGACATATAAAAATATGTTTTATATTAAAACTGAGATGATTGCATTAAATATGTATAGCCTACAGTAGTCTATAGACCTATTTCAATCATATTGAAATACATTTCATGTTCAATCAATTTAGTTTTACTTTGCTACTGTCTGTAATTTGTCTCAGTATATTTCATGATGTGTAGCCTAATATGGGCACAATGACGGTGCCGACAGAGAGGGTCGCCTCGCTTCTAGTCCTTAGGACACTATGCAGTATTTTGTTTTTTTAATGTATTATTTCATACATTGTTAGCCCAGCAAATCTTAAGTGTTATTACATACAACCGGGAAGAACTATTGGATATCAGAGCAAGGTCAGCTTACCAACATTGCGACCAGGAATACGACTTTCCTCGAAGCGGATGCTTTGATCGCACCACCACGCAGGACATTGGATATAATCCCAGAGGCCGACCCAAAACAACGTCGCTCCAGAAGAGGTAGACGGAGCGTCCTCCTGGTCAGACTTCGGAGGCGTGCACACCACCCACCGCTTCTGAGTATACTACTCGCCAATGTCCAGTCTCTAGATAACAAGGTAGACGAAATTAGGGCAAGGGTTGCTTTCCAGATAGACATCAGGGATTGTAACATACTCTGTTTCACGGAAACATGACTCTCTCGGGATATGTTGTAGGAGTCGGTACAGCCACCGGGTTTCTTCATGCGTTGCGCCGACAGAAACAAACATCTCTCTGGGAAGAAGAAGGGTGTATGCTTCATGATTAACGACTCATGGTGTAATCATAACAACATACAGGAACTCAAGTCCTTTTGTTCACCTGAACCTAGAATTCCTCACATTCAAATGCCGACCATATTATCTCCCAAGAGAATTCTCGTTGGTTATAGTCACAGCCGTGTGTATCCCCCCTCAAACCGTTACCACGACGTCCCTCAATGAACTTCATTGGACTCTGTGAAAACTGGAACCATATATCCTGAGGCTGCATTTATTGTAGCTGAGGATTTTAACAAAGCAAATTTGAGAACAAGGAGACCTAAATTCTATCAGCATATTGATTGTAGCACACGTAGGGATAATACTGTCACGTTCTGACCTTAGTTCCTTTGTTTTGTCTTTTGTTTTAGTATGGTCAGGGCGTGAGTTGGGTGGGTTGTCTATGTTCGTTTTTCTATGATTTTCTATTTCTGTGTTTGGCCTGATATGGTTCTCAATCAGAGGCAGCTGTCAATCGTTGTCCCTGATTGGGAACCATATTTAGGTAGCCTGTTTTCTGTTGGGTTTTGTGGGTGGTTATTTTCAGTCTTTGTGTGTCTGCACCAGACAGAACTGTTTTCGGTTGTTTCTTTGTTGTTTTGTTATTCAGTGTTCAGTTTTGATGATTATTAAACATCATGAACACTTCCCACGCTGCACCTTGGTCCTCACCTTCTTCCACCGACAACAGCCGTTACAATAATAATACACTGGATGACTGCTACTCTAACTTCCATGATGCATATAAGGCCCTCCCCCGCCCTCTCTTCGGGCAAATCTAACCACGACTCCATTTTGCTCCTCCCGTCCTATAGGCAGAAACTTAAACAGGATGTACCCGTGACAATAACTATTCAACGCTGGTCTGACCAATCGGAATCCACGCTTCAAGATTGTTTTGATTGCTCAGACTGGGAAATGTTCAGGGCAGCCTCAGAGATTTATACGCTGATTCGGGTGAGTGAGTTTATAAGGAAGTGTATAGGAGATGTTGTACCCACTGTGACTATTTAAACCTACCCTAACCAGAAACCGTGGTTAGATGGCGGCGTTCGCGTATACACTGACAGCTTGAACCACCGCATTTAACCATGTAAAGACGACTGGCAGACCAGCTGGCTGGTGTGTTTACGGACATATTCAATCTCTCCCTATCCCAGTCTGCTGTCCCCACATGCCTCAAGATGGCCACGATTGTTCTTGTACCCAAGAAGACAAAGGTAACTGATCTAAATGACAATCGCCCCGTAGCACTCACGTCTGTCATCATGAAGTGCTTTGAGAGAGTAGTCGAGGATTGTATCACCTCCACTTTACCTGCCACCCTAGACCCACTTCAATTTGCATACCGCCCCAATAGGTCCACAGACGATGCAATCGCAATCACACTGCACACTGCCCTATCCCATCTGGGCACTAGGAGTGTGGTGTCAGGAAAACAACCTCTCATTTAACGTCAACAAAACAAACAGATGATCTTGGACTACAGGAAACAGCAAAGAGAGCACCCCCCTATCTACATCAACGGGAAAGCAGTTTAGAAGGTGGAAAGTTTCAAGTTCCTTGGTGTACACATCACTGACAAACTGAAATGGTCCACCCACACAGACGGTGTGGTGAAGAAGGCGCTATAACGCCTCTTCAACCTCAGGAGGCTGAAGCAAATTGGCTTGTCACCTAAAACCCTCACAAACTTTTACAGATGCGCAATTGAGAGCATCCTATCTTGCTTTATCGCCACTTGGTAAGGCAACTGCACCATCCACAACCGTAAGGCTCTCCAGAGGGTAGTGAGGTCTGCAGAACGCATCACCGGGGGCAAACTACCTGCCCTCCAGGACACCTACACCACCCGATGTCACAGGAAGGCCAAAAATATCATCAAGGACAACAACCACCCGAGCCACTGCTTGTTCACCCCGCTACCATCCAGAAGGCGAGGTCAGTACTGGTGCATCAAAGCTGGGACCGAGAGACTGAAAAACAGCTTCTATCTCAAGGCCATCAGACCTTGTCTAGCCCCGGGGTTCCACTAGCGGAACTCCTCCCACATTCCACTGAAAATTCAATTTCAAACACGCGAAATTCAAACACGCGAAATTCAATTTTTTTTTTTTTTGAAATATTTAACTTTCACACATTAAAAAGTCCAATACAGCAAATGAAAGATAAACATCTTGTGAATCCAGTCAACATGTCCGATTCTTAAAATGTTTTACAGCGAAAACACCACGTATATTTATGTTAGCTCACCACCAAATACAAAAAAGCACAGACATTTTTCACAGCACAGGTAGCTTGCACATAACCAACCAAACTAACCAAGTCAGCTAGTCATGTCATTCCAAGCTCTCTCTTTTGACCATAGAAATACCTAGAAATCCCATTTCACCTCTCACAGCCTATTGACATCTAGTGGAAGGCGTATGAAGTGCATGTATAGTCATAAATTTCAAGCAAATTGATAGGGAGGCCCTGGAACAGAGCCTCGATTTCAGATTTTTCACTTTCTGACAGGAAGTTTGCTGCAAAATGAGTTCTGTTTTACTTACAGATATAATTCAAACGGTTTTAGAAACTTGAGAGTGTTTTCTATCCAATAGTAATAATAATATGCATATTGTACGAGCAAGAATAGAGTACGAGGCCGTTTAAATTGGGCACGATTTTTCCCCAAAGTGAAAATAGCGCCCTCTATCCTCAACAGGTTTAAACAGTCATCACTAACACAGAGAGGCTGCTGCCTACATACAGACTTGAAATCACTAGTCACTTTAATAATGCCACTTTAATCATGTTTACATATCTTGCATTACTCATCTGATATATACAGTACATACTGTTTTTCTACCATCTATTGCATCTTGCCTATCGCTCATCCATAAAGCAGATCTGAGAGTAGCGTTGCCTTTCTCACGATTCTGTCCTAGCCTGAACCACGCATTTAGCCAACAGTCAGGCTGAGTGGGAAACGTATGTTGCATATTCGCCCGTTGTAGAAAAGATGCATCGTTACAACACTGGTAAGCCTAGATTCCATCTCCATCGGGAGAACTGGCACTGCTTGATAAGCTGAATCGGGTTAGTTGCAATTGGGGGTGGAGCAAAATCCTGTAGGAGGGTAGTTCTCCAGAAACAGGACTGGAGATGTTATATTCCTGATGTAGGGAATAGGGTGCCATATGGGACACAGCCCTTCTGAATTATGTTTGTTAGAGGGTAGATCATCTTAAATATTGTGTTTGTTTGGGGGTAGATCATCTTTAATATTTCGTTTGTTAGAGGGTAGATCAGCTTTAATATTGTGTTTGTTAGAGGGTAGATCAGCTTTAATATTGTGTTTGTTAGAGGGTAGATCAGCTTTAATATTGTGTTTGTTAGGGGGTAGATCAGCTTTAATATTGTGTTTGTTAGGGGGTAGATCAGCTTTAATATTGTGTTTGTTAGGGGGTAGATCAGCTTTAATATTGTGTTTGTTAGGGGGTAGATCAGCTTTAATATTGTGTTTGTTAGGGGGTAGATCATCTTTAATATTGTGTTTGTTAGAGGGTAGATCAGCTTTAATATTGTGTTTGTTAGGGGGTAGATCAGCTTTAATATTGTGTTTGTTAGAGGGTAGATCAGCTTTAATATTGTGTTTGTTAGGGAGTAGATCAGCTTTAATATTGTGTTTGTTAGGGGGTAGATCAGCTTTAATATTGTGTTTGTTAGGGGGTAGATCATCTTTAATATTGTGTTTGTTAGAGGGTAGATCATCTTTAATATTGTGTTTGTTAGGGGGTAGATCAGCTTTAATATTGTGTTTGTTAGAGGGTAGATCAGCTTTAATATTGTGTTTGTTAGAGGGTAGATCAGCTTTAATATTGTGTTTGTTAGGGGGTAGATCAGCTTTAATATTGTGTTTGTTAGGGGGTAGATCATCTTAAATATTTCATTTGTTAGGGGGTAGATCAGCTTTAATATTGTGTTTGTTAGAGGGTAGATCAGCTTTAATATTGTGTTTGTTAAGGGGGTAGATCATCTTTAATATTGTGTTTGTTAAGGGGGTAGATCATCTTTAATATTGTGTCTGTTAGAGGGTTAGATCAGCTTTAATATTGTGTTTGTTAGAGGGTAGATCATCTTTAATATTGTGTTTGTTAGGGGGTAGATCAGCTTTAATATTGTGTTTGTTAGGGGGTAGATCAGCTTTAATATTGTGTTTGTTAGAGGGTAGATCAGCTTTAATATTGTGTTTGTTAGGGGGTAGATCATCTTTAATATTGTGTTTGTTAGGGGGTAGATCATCTTTAATATTGTGTCTGTTAGAGGGTTAGATCAGCTTTAATATTGTGTTTGTTAGAGGGTAGATCAGATTTAATATTGTGTTTGTTAGAGGGTAGATCAGCTTTAATATTGTGTTTGTTAGAGGGTAGATCAGCTTTAATATTGTGTTTGTTAAGGGGTAGATCAGCTTTAATATTGTGTTTGTTAGGGGGTAGATCAGCTTTAATATTGTGTTTGTTAGAGGGTAGATCAGCTTTAATATTGTGTTTGTTAGAGGGTAGATCAGCTTTAATATTGTGTTTGTTAGGGGGTAGATCAGCTTTAATATTGTGTTTGTTAGAGGGTAGATCAGCTTTAATATTGTGTTTGTTAGGGGGTAGATCAGCTTTAATATTGTGTTTGTTAGAGGGTAGATCAGCTTTAATATTGTGTTTGTTAGAGGGTAGATCAGCTTTAATATTGTGTTTGTTAGGGGGTAGATCAGCTTTAATATTGTGTTTGTTAGAGGGTAGATCAGCTTTAATATTGTGTTTGTTAGAGGGTAGATCAGCTTTAATATTGTGTTTGTTAGAGGGTAGATCAGCTTTAATATTGTGTTTGTTAGAGGGTAGATCAGCTTTAATATTGTGTTTGTTAGGGGGTAGATCAGCTTTAATATTGTGTTTGTTAGAGGGTAGATCAGCTTTAATATTGTGTTTGTTAGAGGGTAGATCAGCTTTAATATTGTGTTTGTTAGAGGGTAGATCATCTTTAATATTGTGTTTGTTAGGGGGTAGATCATCTTTAATATTGTGTTTGTTAGAGGGTAGATCAGCTTTAATATTGTGTTTGTTAGGGGGTAGATCATCTTTAATATTGTGTTTGTTAGAGGGTAGATCAGCTTTAATATTGTGTTTGTTAGGGGGTAGATCAGCTTTAATATTGTGTTTGTTAGAGGGTAGATCAGCTTTAATATTGTGTTTGTTAGGGGGTAGATCAGCTTTAATATTGTGTTTGTTAGAGGGTAGATCAGCTTTAATATTGTGTTTGTTAGAGGGTAGATCAGCTTTAATATTGTGTTTGTTAGGGGGTAGATCAGCTTTAATATTGTGTTTGTTAGAGGGTAGATCAGCTTTAATATTGTGTTTGTTAGAGGGTAGATCAGCTTTAATATTGTGTTTGTTAGAGGGTAGATCAGCTTTAATATTGTGTTTGTTAGAGGGTAGATCAGCTTTAATATTGTGTTTGTTAGGGGGTAGATCAGCTTTAATATTGTGTTTGTTAGAGGGTAGATCAGCTTTAATATTGTGTTTGTTAGAGGGTAGATCAGCTTTAATATTGTGTTTGTTAGAGGGTAGATCATCTTTAATATTGTGTTTGTTAGGGGGTAGATCATCTTTAATATTGTGTTTGTTAGAGGGTAGATCAGCTTTAATATTGTGTTTGTTAGGGGGTAGATCATCTTTAATATTGTGTTTGTTAGAGGGTAGATCAGCTTTAATATTGTGTTTGTTAGGGGGTAGATCAGCTTTAATATTGTGTTTGTTAGAGGGTAGATCAGCTTTAATATTGTGTTTGTTAGGGGGTAGATCATCTTTAATATTGTGTTTGTTAGAGGGTTAGATCAGCTTTAATATTGTGTTTGTTAGGGGGTAGATCATCTTTAATATTGTGTTTGTTAGGGGGTAGATCAGCTTTAATATTGTGTTTGTTAGAGGGTAGATCAGCTTTAATATTGTGTTTGTTAGGGGGTAGATCAGCTTTAATATTGTGTTTGTTAGAGGGTAGATCAGCTTTAATATTGTGTTTGTTAAGGGGGTAGATCATCTTTAATATTGTGTTTGTTAGGGGGTAGATCAGCTTTAATATTGTGTTTGTTAGGGGGTAGATCAGCTTTAATATTGTGTTTGTTAGGGGGTAGATCAGCTTTAATATTGTGTTTGTTAGGGGGTAGATCAGCTTTAATATTGTGTTTGTTAAGGGGGTAGATCAGCTTTAATATTGTGTTTGTTAGGGGGTAGATCAGCTTTAATATTGTGTTTGTTAGAGGGTAGATCAGCTTTAATATTGTGTTTGTTAGGGGGTAGATCAGCTTTAATATTGTGTTTGTTAGAGGGTAGATCAGCTTTAATATTGTGTTTGTTAGGGGGTAGATCAGCTTTAATATTGTGTTTGTTAGGGGGTAGATCAGCTTTAATATTGTGTTTGTTAGGGGTTAGATCATCTTTAATATTGTGTTTGTTAGAGGGTAGATCAGCTTTAATATTGTGTTTGTTAGGGGGTAGATCAGCTTTAATATTGTGTTTGTTAGGGGGTAGATCAGCTTTAATATTGTGTTTGTTAGGGGTTAGATCATCTTTAATATTGTGTTTGTTAGAGGGTAGATCAGCTTTAATATTGTGTTTGTTAGGGGGTAGATCAGCTTTAATATTGTGTTTGTTAGAGGGTAGATCAGCTTTAATATTGTGTTTGTTAGGGAGTAGATCAGCTTTAATATTGTGTTTGTTAGGGGGTAGATCAGCTTTAATATTGTGTTTGTTAGGGGGTAGATCAGCTTTAATATTGTGTTTGTTAGGGGGTAGATCAGCTTTAATATTGTGTTTGTTAGAGGGTAGATCAGCTTTAATATTGTGTTTGTTAGGGGGTAGATCAGATTTAATATTGTGTTTGTTAAGGGGGTAGATCAGCTTTAATATTGTGTTTGTTAGAGGGTAGATCAGCTTTAATATTGTGTTTGTTAGGGGGTAGATCAGCTTTAATATTGTGTTTGTTAGGGGGTAGATCAGCTTTAATATTGTGTTTGTTAAGGGGGTAGATCAGCTTTAATATTGTGTTTGTTAGGGGGTAGATCAGCTTTAATATTGTGTTTGTTAGGGGGTAGATCAGCTTTAATATTGTGTTTGTTAGGGGGTAGATCAGCTTTAATATTGTGTTTGTTAGGGGGTAGATCAGCTTTAATATTGTGTTTGTTAGGGGGTAGATCAGCTTTAATATTGTGTTTGTTAGGGGGTAGATCAGCTTTAATATTGTGTTTGTTAAGGGTGTAGATCAGCTTTAATATTGTGTTTGTTAGGGGGTAGATCAGCTTTAATATTGTGTTTGTTAGAGGGTAGATCAGCTTTAATATTGTGTTTGTTAGGGGGTAGATCAGCTTTAATATTGTGTTTGTTAGAGGGTAGATCAGCTTTAATATTGTGTTTGTTAGGGGGTAGATCAGCTTTAATATTGTGTTTGTTAGGGGGT
>NC_092101.1:55134035-55171535 GCF_045679555.1 Salvelinus alpinus
AGATCATCTTTAATATTGTTTTTGTTGCTGGGTTTCACGACTCAGGATATGACCCGAATGCAGACACAGGAGGCGGATAGTTCGTTTCTCAGAATATGTATTATAAACAAAGGGACAGACATTGGGCAGGTCGAAGGCAGGCAGAAGTTCGTAATCCACGGCTGAGTCAATCAGTGACAGAACGGCAGGCAGTCTCAATGTCAGGACAGGCAGAACATTCGGAAGACTAGAAAACAAGAACTGGAAAACGTTGGTAAGACCTGACAAAACAAGACAAACTGGAAAAAGACAGACAGAAAACTCAGGTATACATACACAGGTTATAATAGGTAAAATAGGAGACACCTTGTGGGGGGGTGGAGTCAAATCAAATGTTATTAGTCACATGCCCCGAATACCTAACCCTAACCTCATAGTGAAACGCTTACTTACGAGCCCCCAACCAACAATGCAGTTTAAAAAAAATATGGATAAGAATAAGAGATTAAAAGTAACAAGAAATTAAAGAGCAGCAGTAAAAAAACAATAGCGAGACTATATACAGGGGGGGTACCGATACAGAGTCAATGTGCAGGGGTCACCGGTTATATGAGGTAGTATGTACATGTAGGTAGAGTCATTAGAGTGACTGTGCATAGATGACAACAGAGAGTAGCACTGGTGTAAAAAGTGGGGGAGGGATTGCAAATGTACTGGGTAGCCATTTGACTAGATGTTCAGGAGTCTTATGGCTTGGGGGGAGAAGCTGTTTAGAAGCCTCTTGGACCTAGACTTGGCGCTCCGGTACCGCTTGCAGTGCGGTAGTAAAGAGAACATTCTGTGACTAGGGTGGCTGGAGTCTTTGACAATATTTACGGCCTTCCTCTGACACCGCCTGGTATAGAGGTCCTGGATGGCAGGAAGCTTGGCCCCAGTGATGTACTGGGCCGTATGCACTACCCTCTGTAGTGCCTTGCGGTCGGAGGCCGAGCAGTTGCCGTACCAGGCAGTGATGCAACCAGTCAGGATGCTCTCGATGGTGCAACTGTAGAACCTTTTGAGGATCTGAGGACCCATGGCAAATCTTTTCAGTCTCCCGAGGGGGAAAAGGTTTTGTCGTGCCCTCTTCACGACTGTCTTGGTGTGTTTGGACCATGTTAGTTTGTTGGTGATGTGGACACCAAGGAACTTGAAGCTCTCAACCTGCACACGTACAAGGCAGGTGAAACAGATCAGGGTGTGACAGGGGGTGGATCAGCTTTATTACTGCAGATAGATGGTGGATCAGCTTTACTACTGCAGATAGATGGTGGCTTCCATCAATGTAATTGTCTGTATCATCTCCAATCCCCATATATTATTTTAAATGTATTCCTTCTTTATTTTTTTCCCCCCGTAACCCTACCAACCCGTCCACTAATTGGAGGAACCTAATGGACAACAACACAGAGGCTTCTACTTCCAGCTTATATAACATTTTACGGACTACTGATTTCTTGGTGCTCTGTGCTTTTCCTATAGTTGGGGAAACGTTTGAGCTCTCTGCTTTCTATCCTCTCAGTGTGAGTGATTTCTAACTTCCTTCCCCCAGTCTATTCCTGTTGGATCACCTCCAGTACTTGGGAAAAATGTAGACAGGCCAGGATTGGTAATATGCTTGGCCTGAGGTACTGTAGTGTTGTGTTGTGGCAGCTACTGGCTCCCGTGTCACTCAGCCACTCACTGTGTATAACTGTGTGTCTGTCTGAGTTCTCTGATTGCTTTGTCTTTCCCCATGGTACTGTGTCTATCCACCCACCTACTCAATATACCTGATAGGAACATAATATCTTCCTGTCTCTCTGAACATCCAGGGTGAAGTTATGGTATCGAGGTGGGAATTATGTAACGTACTGTTAGTACTTTCCACCTGCATGTTAGCAGGGTGCTGTTTGGCAGGCCATTCCAACTGAGCCCTAATACAACTATCTTCACAGCTCTGTCAGGTGACGGGTTCCCAGAGTTCTCTCTGTGCGACAGTCTTGTTCTATATAACAGTAATTGGCTGCCAAGGCCTTCTCTCTGTCAGCAGAACCAAATATTATCACAACGAGATGATGCATCACTTTTTGGAGAATGAACTAATTGCTTGTCAGAGGGGAGAAATAAACTCCTGGTCAGATTTAATCTGGATTTGACACTGGATAGGTCTGGCTGATTCATGGCAGTCAGGTTGATTTGTATGGGAAACTGCCCAGACAAGGCTGGTCTATATATATATATATATATATATATATATATATATATTCACTAGACTGGTATATATATATATATATATATATGAATATGAGAGACAGAGCGCGCGAGAGAGACAGAGAGAGAGAGAGGGAGAGAGAGAGAGAGAGAGAGGGAGAGGGAGAGGGAGAGGGAGAGAGAGAGAGAGAGAGAGAGAGAGAGAGAGAGAGAGAGAGAGAGAGAGAGAGAGAGAGAGAGAGAGAGGGAGAGAGAGAGAGAGAGACAGAGAGAGAGAGAGGGAGAGAGAGAGAGAGAGAGAGGGAGAGGGAGAGGGAGAGGGAGAGAGCTATAACTGAGGGAATAGAAAACCGGACTATTTTCAAAGTTATTTTTGTTTTGTTTGCATCTGAGAGCACATTGCAGCAGTAGTCTGATGAAGTACTGTCCTCGTTGGTTCTGTGAGATATTCAGCTGTAACTACTGTAGCTCTACGAGCCTAGTGAATCATAGTTATATCTGCTCTACGAGCCTAGTGAATCATAGTTATATCTGCTCTACCAGCCTAGTGAATCATAGTTATATCTCCTCTACCAGCCTAGTGAATCATAGTTATATCTGCTCTACCAGTCTAGTGAATCATAGTTATATCTCCTCTACCAGCCTAGTGAATCATAGTTATATCTGCTCTACCAGCCTAGTGAATCATAGTTATATCTGCTCTACCAGTCTAGTGAATCATAGTTATATCTGCTCTACCAGTCTAGTGAATCATAGTTATATCTGCTCTACCAGTCTAGTGAATCATAGTTATATCTCCTCTACCAGCCTAGTGAATCATAGTTATATCTGCTCTACCAGTCTAGTGAATCATAGTTATATCTGCTCTACCAGTCTAGTGAATCATAGTTATATCTGCTCTACCAGTCTAGTGAATCATAGTTATATCTCCTCTACCAGCCTAGTGAATCATAGTTATATCTCCTCTACCAGTCTAGTGAATCATAGTTATATCTGCTCTATCAGTCTAGTGAATCATAGATATATCTCCTCTACCAGCCTAGTGAATCATAGTTATATCTCCTCTACCAGCCTAGTGAATCATAGTTATATCTGCTCTACCAGTCTAGTGAATCATAGTTATATCTGCTCTACCAGCCTAGTGAATCATAGTTATATCTGCTCTACCAGCCTAGTGAATCATAGTTATATCTGCTCTACCAGTCTAGTGAATCATAGTTATATCTGCTCTACCAGTCTAGTGAATCATAGTTATATCTGCTCTACCAGCCTAGTGAATCATAGTTATATCTGCTCTACCAGTCTAGTGAATCATAGTTATATCTCCTCTACCAGCCTAGTGAATCATAGTTATATCTGCTCTACCAGTCTAGTGAATCATAGTTATATCTGCTCTACCAGTCTAGTGAATCATAGTTATATCTGCTCTACCAGCCTAGTGAATCATAGTTATATCTCCTCTACCAGTCTAGTGAATCATAGTCCAGCTTGGTGCTGTACTGTACTTTATTATTCCAGCTTGGTGCTGCACTGTACTTTATTATTCCAGCTTGGTGCTGTACTGTACTTTATTATTCCAGCTTGGTGCTCTACTGTACTGTATTATTCCAGCTTGGTGATGTACTGTACTTTATTAGTCCAGCTTGGTGCTGTACTGTACTTTATTATTCCAGCTTGGTGCTGTACTGTACTTTATTATTCCAGCTTGGTGCTGTACTGTACTTTATTATTCCAGCTTGGTGCTCTAATGTACTGTATTATTCCAGCTTGGTGATGTACTGTACTTTATTAGTCCAGCTTGGTGCTGTACTGTACTTTATTATTCCAGCTTGGTGCTGTACTGTACTTTATTAGTCCAGCTTGGTGATGTACTGTACTTTATTATTCCAGCTTGGTGCTGTACTGTACTTTATTATTCCAGCTTGGTGCTGTACTGTACTTTATTATTCCAGCTTGGTACTGTACTGTACTTTATTATTCCAGCTTGGTGCTGTACTGTACTTTATTATTCCAGCTTGGTGCTGTACTGTACTTTATTAGTCAAGCTTGGTGATGTACTGTACTTTATTATTCCAGCTTGGTGCTGTACTGTACTTTATTATTCCAGCTTGGTGCTGTACTGTACTTTATTATTCCAGCTTGGTACTGTACTGTACTTTATTATTCCAGCTTGGTGCTGTACTGTACTTTATTAGTCCAGCTTGGTGATGTACTGTACTTTATTATTCCAGCTTGGTGCTGTACTGTACTTTATTATTCCAGCTTGGTGCTGTACTGTACTTTATCATTCCAGCTTGGTACTGTACTGTACTTTATTATTCCAGCTTGGTGCTGTACTATACTTTATTATTCCAGCTTGGTGCTGTACTATACTTTATTATTCCAGCTTGGTGCTGTACTGTACTTTATTAGTCCAGCTTGGTGCTGTAATGTACTGTATTATTCCAGCTTGGTGCTGTACTGTACTTTATTATTCCAGCTTGGTGCTGCACTGTACTTTATTATTCCAGCTTGATGCTGTACTGTACTTTATTATTCCAGCTTGGTGCTGTACTATACTTTATTATTCCAGCTTGGTACTGTACTGTACTTTATTATTCCAGCTTGGTGCTGTTCTGTACTTTATTATTCCAGCTTGGTGCTGTTCTGTACTTTATTACTCCAGCTTGGTGCTGTACTGTACTTTATTATTCCAGCTTGGTGCTGTGCTGTACTTTATTATTCCAGCTTGGTGCTGTACTGTACTTTATTATTCCAGCTTGATGCTGTACTGTACTTTATTATTCCAGCTTGGTGCTGTACTGTACTTTATTATTCCAGCTTGGTGCTGTACTATACTTTATTATTCCAGCTTGGTACTGTACTGTACTTTATTATTCCAGCTTGGTGCTGTACTATACTTTATTATTCCAGCTTGGTACTGTACTGTACTTTATTATTCCAGCTTGGTGCTGTACTGTACTTTATTATTCCAGCTTGGTGCTGTACTATACTTTATTATTCCAGCTTGGTACTGTACTATACTTTATTATTCCAGCTTGGTGCTGTACTATACTTTATTATTCCAGCTTGGTGCTGTGCTGTACTTTATTAGTCCAGCTTGGTGCTGTACTGTACTTTATTATTCCAGCTTGGTGCTGTACTGTACTTTATTATTCCAGCTTGGTGCTGTACTATACTTTATTATTCCAGCTTGGTACTGTACTGTACTTTATTATTCCAGCTTGGTGCTGTACTATACTTTATTATTCCAGCTTGGTGCTGTGCTGTACTTTATTAGTCCAGCTTGGTGCTGCACTGTACTTTATTATTCCAGCTTGATGCTGTACTGTACTTTATTATTCCAGCTTGGTGCTGTACTGTACTTTATTATTCCAGCTTGGTGCTGTACTATACTTTATTATTCCAGCTTGGTACTGTACTGTACTTTATTATTCCAGCTTGGTGCTGTACTATACTTTATTATTCCAGCTTGGTACTGTACTGTACTTTATTATTCCAGCTTGGTGCTGTACTGTACTTTATTATTCCAGCTTGGTGCTGTACTATACTTTATTATTCCAGCTTGGTACTTTACTATACTTTATTATTCCAGCTTGGTGCTGTACTATACTTTATTATTCCAGCTTGGTGCTGTGCTGTACTTTATTAGTCCAGCTTGGTGCTGTACTGTACTCTATTATTCCAGCTTGGTGCTGTGCTGTACTTTATTATTCCAGCTTGGTGCTGTACTGTACTTTATTATTCCAGCTTGGTGCTGTACTGTACTTTATTATTCCAGCTTGGTGCTGTACTGTACTTTATTAGTCCAGCTTGATGCTGTACTGTACTTTATTATTCCAGCTTGGTGCTGTACTGTACTTTATTATTCCAGCTTGGTGCTGTACTGTACTTTATTATTCCAGCTTGGTGCTGTACTGTACTTTATTATTCCAGCTTGGTGCTGTACTGTACTTTATTATTCCAGCTTGGTGCTGTACTGTACTTTATTATTCCAGCTTGGTGCTGTACTGTACTTTATTATTCCAGCTTGGTGCTGTACTGTACTTTATTATTCCAGCTTGGTGCTGTACTGTACTTTATTATTCCAGCTTGGTGCTGTACTGTACTTTATTATTCCAGCTTGGTGCTGTACTGTACTTTATTATTCCAGCTTGGTGCTATACTGTACTTTATTAGTCCAGCTTGGTGCTATACTGTACTTTATTATTCCAGCTTGGTGCTGTACTGTACTTTATTATTCCATCTTGGTGCTGTACTCTACTTTATTATTCTAGCTTGGTGCTGTACTGTACTTTATTATTCCAGCTTGGTGCTGTACTGTACTTTATTATTCCAGCTTGGTGCTGTACTGTACTGTATTAGTCCAGCTTGGTGCTGTACTGTACTTTATTATTCCAGCTTGGGGCTGTACTGTACTTTATTAGTCCAGCTTGATGCTGTACTGTACTTTATTATTCCAGCTTGGTGCTGTACTGTACTTTATTATTCCAGCTTGGTGCTGTACTGTACTTTATTATTCCAGCTTGGTGCTGTACTGTACTTTATTATTCCAGCTTGGTGCTGTACTGTACTTTATTATTCCAGCTTGGTGCTGTACTGTACTTTATTATTCCAGCTTGGTGCTGTACTGTACTTTATTATTCCAGCTTGGTGCTGTACTGTACTTTATTATTCCAGCTTGGTGCTGTACTGTACTTTATTATTCCAGCTTGGTGCTGTACTGTACTTTATTATTCCAGCTTGGTGCTGTACTGTACTTTATTATTCCAGCTTGGTGCTGTACTGTACTTTATTATTCCAGCTTGGTGCTATACTGTACTTTATTAGTCCAGCTTGGTGCTATACTGTACTTTATTATTCCAGCTTGGTGCTGTACTGTACTTTATTATTCCATCTTGGTGCTGTACTCTACTTTATTATTCTAGCTTGGTGCTGTACTGTACTTTATTATTCCAGCTTGGTGCTGTACTGTACTTTATTATTCCAGCTTGGTGCTGTACTGTACTGTATTAGTCCAGCTTGGTGCTGTACTGTACTTTATTATTCCAGCTTGGGGCTGTACTGTACTTTATTAGTCCAGCTTGATGCTGTACTGTACTTTATTATTCCAGCTTGGTGCTGTACTGTACTTTATTATTCCAGCTTGGTGCTGTACTGTACTTTATTATTCCAGCTTGGTGCTGTACTGTACTTTATTATTCCAGCTTGGTGCTGTACTGTACTTTATTATTCCAGCTTGGTGCTGTACTGTACTTTATTATTCCAGCTTGGTGCTGTACTGTACTTTATTATTCCAGCTTGGTGCTGTACTGTACTTTATTATTCCAGCTTGGTGCTGTACTGTACTTTATTATTCCAGCTTGGTGCTGTACTGTACTTTATTATTCCAGCTTGGTGCTGTACTGTACTTTATTATTCCAGCTTGGTGCTATACTGTACTTTATTAGTCCAGCTTGGTGCTATACTGTACTTTATTATTCCAGCTTGGTGCTGTACTGTACTTTATTATTCCAGCTTGGTGCTGTACTCTACTTTATTATTCCAGCTTGGTGCTGTACTGTACTTTATTATTCCAGCTTGGTGCTGTACTGTACTTTATTATTCCAGGTTGGTGCTGTACTGTACTGTATTAGTCCAGCTTGGTGCTGTACTGTACTTTATTATTCCAGCTTGGGGCTGTACTGTACTTTATTATTCCAGCTTGGTGCTGTACTGTACTTTATTATTCCAGCTTGGTGCTGTACTGTACTTTATTAGTCCAGCTTGGTGCTGTACTGTACTTTATTATTCCAGCTTGGTGCTGTACTGTAATTTATTATTCCAGCTTGGTGCTGTACTGTACTTTATTATTCCAGCTTGGTGCTGTACTGTATTATTCCAGCTTGGTGCTGTACTGTACTGTATTAGTCCAGCTTGGTGCTGTGCTGTACTTTATTAATCCAGCTTGGTGCTGTACTGTACTTTATTATTCCAGCTTGGTGCTGTACTGTACTTTATTATTCCAGCTTGGTGCTGTACTGTATTATTCCAGCTTGGTGCTGTACTGTACTGTATTAGTCCAGCTTGGTGCTGTACTGTACTTTGTTATTCCAGCTTGGTACTGTACTGTACTTTATTATTCCAGCTTGGTGCTGTACTATACTTTATTATTCCAGCTTGGTGCTGTACTATACTTTATTATTCCAGCTTGGTGCTGTACTGTACTTTATTAGTCCAGCTTGGTGCTGTAATGTACTGTATTATTCCAGCTTGGTGCTGTACTGTACTTTATTATTCCAGCTTGGTGCTGCACTGTACTTTATTATTCCAGCTTGATGCTGTACTGTACTTTATTATTCCAGCTTGGTGCTGTACTATACTTTATTATTCCAGCTTGGTACTGTACTGTACTTTATTATTCCAGCTTGGTGCTGTTCTGTACTTTATTATTCCAGCTTGGTGCTGTTCTGTACTTTATTACTCCAGCTTGGTGCTGTACTGTACTTTATTATTCCAGCTTGGTGCTGTGCTGTACTTTATTATTCCAGCTTGGTGCTGTACTGTACTTTATTATTCCAGCTTGATGCTGTACTATACTTTATTATTCCAGCTTGATGCTGTACTGTACTTTATTATTCCAGCTTGGTGCTGTACTGTACTTTATTATTCCAGCTTGGTGCTGTACTATACTTTATTATTCCAGCTTGGTACTGTACTGTACTTTATTATTCCAGCTTGGTCCTGTACTATACTTTATTATTCCAGCTTGGTACTGTACTGTACTTTATTATTCCAGCTTGGTGCTGTACTGTACTTTATTATTCCAGCTTGGTGCTGTACTATACTTTATTATTCCAGCTTGGTACTGTACTATACTTTATTATTCCAGCTTGGTGCTGTACTATACTTTATTATTCCAGCTTGGTGCTGTGCTGTACTTTATTAGTCCAGCTTGGTGCTGTACTGTACTTTATTATTCCAGCTTGGTGCTGTACTGTACTTTATTATTCCAGCTTGGTGCTGTACTATACTTTATTATTCCAGCTTGGTACTGTACTGTACTTTATTATTCCAGCTTGGTGCTGTACTATACTTTATTATTCCAGCTTGGTGCTGTGCTGTACTTTATTAGTCCAGCTTGGTGCTGCACTGTACTTTATTATTCCAGCTTGATGCTGTACTGTACTTTATTATTCCAGCTTGGTGCTGTACTGTACTTTATTATTCCAGCTTGGTGCTGTACTATACTTTATTATTCCAGCTTGGTACTGTACTGTACTTTATTATTCCAGCTTGGTGCTGTACTATACTTTATTATTCCAGCTTGGTACTGTACTGTACTTTATTATTCCAGCTTGGTGCTGTACTGTACTTTATTATTCCAGCTTGGTGCTGTACTATACTTTATTATTCCAGCTTGGTACTGTACTATACTTTAATATTCCAGCTTGGTGCTGTACTATACTTTATTATTCCAGCTTGGTGCTGTGCTGTACTTTATTAGTCCAGCTTGGTGCTGTACTGTACTTTATTATTCCAGCTTGGTGCTGTGCTGTACTTTATTATTCCAGCTTGGTGCTGTACTGTACTTTATTATTCCAGCTTGGTGCTGTACTGTACTTTATTATTCCAGCTTGGTGCTGTACTGTACTTTATTATTCCAGCTTGGTGCTGTACTGTACTTTATTATTCCAGCTTGGTGCTATACTGTACTTTATTAGTCCAGCTTGGTGCTATACTGTACTTTATTATTCCAGCTTGGTGCTGTACTGTACTTTATTATTCCAGCTTGGTGCTGTACTCTACTTTATTATTCTAGCTTGGTGCTGTACTGTACTTTATTATTCCAGCTTGGTGCTGTACTGTACTTTATTATTCCAGCTTGGTGCTGTACTGTACTGTATTAGTCCAGCTTGGTGCTGTACTGTACTTTATTATTCCAGCTTGGGGCTGTACTGTACTTTATTAGTCCAGCTTGATGCTGTACTGTACTTTATTATTCCAGCTTGGTGCTGTACTGTACTTTATTATTCCAGCTTGGTGCTGTACTGTACTTTATTATTCCAGCTTGGTGCTGTACTGTACTTTATTATTCCAGCTTGGTGCTGTACTGTACTTTATTATTCCAGCTTGGTGCTGTACTGTACTTTATTATTCCAGCTTGGTGCTGTACTGTACTTTATTATTCCAGCTTGGTGCTGTACTGTACTTTATTATTCCAGCTTGGTGCTGTACTGTACTTTATTATTCCAGCTTGGTGCTGTACTGTACTTTATTATTCCAGCTTGGTGCTGTACTGTACTTTATTATTCCAGCTTGGTGCTATACTGTACTTTATTAGTCCAGCTTGGTGCTATACTGTACTTTATTATTCCAGCTTGGTGCTGTACTGTACTTTATTATTCCAGCTTGGTGCTGTACTCTACTTTATTATTCCAGCTTGGTGCTGTACTGTACTTTATTATTCCAGCTTGGTGCTGTACTGTACTTTATTATTCCAGGTTGGTGCTGTACTATACTGTATTAGTCCAGCTTGGTGCTGTACTGTACTTTATTATTCCAGCTTGGGGCTGTACTGTACTTTATTATTCCAGCTTGGTGCTGTACTGTACTTTATTATTCCAGCTTGGTGCTGTACTGTACTTTATTAGTCCAGCTTGGTGCTGTACTGTACTTTATTATTCCAGCTTGGTGCTGTACTGTAATTTATTATTCCAGCTTGGTGCTGTACTGTACTTTATTATTCCAGCTTGGTGCTGTACTGTACTGTATTAGTCCAGCTTGGTGCTGTGCTGTACTTTATTAATCCAGCTTGGTGCTGTACTGTACTTTATTATTCCAGCTTGGTGCTGTACTGTACTTTATTATTCCAGCTTGGTGCTGTACTGTATTATTCCAGCTTGGTGCTGTACTGTACTGTATTAGTCCAGCTTGGTGCTGTGCTGTACTTTATTAATCCAGCTTGGTGCTGTACTGTACTTTATTATTCCAGCTTGGTGCTGTACTGTAATTTATTATTCCAGCTTGGTGCTGTACTGTACTTTATTATTCCAGCTTGGTGCTGTACTGTACTGTATTAGTCCAGCTTGGTGCTGTGCTGTACTTTATTAATCCAGCTTGGTGCTGTACTGTACTTTATTATTCCAGCTTGGTGCTGTACTGTACTTTATTATTCCAGCTTGGTGCTGTGCTGTACTTTATTAATCCAGCTCGGTGCTGTACTGTACTGTATTAGTCCAGCTTGGTGCTGTACTATACTTTATTATTCCAGCTTGGTACTGTACTGTACTTTATTATTCCAGCTTGGTGCTGTACTGTACTTTATTATTCCAGCTTGGTGCTGTACTATACTTTATTATTCCAGCTTGGTACTGTACTATACTTTATTATTCCAGCTTGGTGCTGTACTATACTTTATTATTCCAGCTTGGTGCTGTGCTGTACTTTATTAGTCCAGCTTGGTGCTGTACTGTACTTTATTATTCCAGCTTGGTGCTGTACTGTACTTTATTATTCCAGCTTGGTACTGTACTGTACTTTATTAGTCCAGCTTGGTGCTGTACTGTACTTTATTATTCCAGCTTGGTGCTGTACTGTACTTTATTATTCCAGCTTGGTGCTGTACTGTACTTTATTATTCCAGCTTGGTGCTGTACTGTACTTTATTATTCCAGCTTGGTGCTGTACTGTACTTTATTATTCCAGCTTGGTGCTGTACTGTACTTTATTATTCCAGCTTGGTGCTGTACTGTACTTTATTAGTCCAGCTTGGTGCTGTACTGTACTTTATTATTCCAGCTTGGTGCTGTACTGTACTTTATTAGTCCAGCGTGATGCTGTACTGTACTTTATTATTCCAGCTTGGTGCTGTACTGTACTTTATTATTCCAGCTTGGTGCTGTACTGTACTTTATTATTCCAGCTTGGTGCTGTACTATACTTTATTATTCCAGCTTGGTGCTGTACTGTACTTTATTATTCCAGCTTGGTGCTGTACTGTACTTTATTATTCCAGCTTGGTGCTGTACTGTAATTTATTATTCCAGCTTGGTGCTGTACTGTACCTTATTATTCCAGCTTGGTGCTGTACTGTATTATTCCAGCTTGGTGCTGTACTGTACTGTATTAGTCCAGCTTGGTGCTGTGCTGTACTTTATTAATCCAGCTTGGTGCTGTACTGTACTTTATTATTCCAGCTTGGGGCTGTACTGTACTTTATTATTCCAGCTTGGTGCTGTACTGTACTTTATTATTCCAGCTTGGTGCTGTACTGTACTTTATTAGTCCAGCTTGGTGCTGTACTGTACTTTATTATTCCAGCTTGGTGCTGTACTGTAATTTATTATTCCAGCTTGGTGCTGTACTGTACTTTATTATTCCAGCTTGGTGCTGTACTGTATTATTCCAGCTTGGTGCTGTACTGTACTGTATTAGTCCAGCTTGGTGCTGTGCTGTACTTTATTAATCCAGCTTGGTGCTGTACTGTACTTTATTATTCCAGCTTGGTGCTGTACTGTACTTTATTATTCCAGCTTGGTGCTGTACTGTATTATTCCAGCTTGGTGCTGTACTGTACTGTATTAGTCCAGCTTGGTGCTGTGCTGTACTTTATTAATCCAGCTTGGTGCTGTACTGTACTTTATTAATCCAGCTTGGTGCTGTACTGTACTTTATTATTCCAGCTTGGTGCTGTGCTGTACTTTATTAATCCAGCTCGGTGCTGTACTGTACTGTATTAGTCCAGCTTGGTGCTGTACTGTACTTTATTATTCCAGCTTGGTGCTGTACTGTACTTTATTAGTCCAGCTTGGTGCTGTACTGTACTTTATTATTCCAGCTTGGTGCTGTACTGTACTTTATTATTCCAGCTTGGTGCTGTTCTGTACTTTATTATTCCAGCTTGGTGCTGTACTGTACTTTATTAGTCCAGCTTGGTGCTGTACTGTACTTTATTATTCCAGCTTGGTGCTGTACTGTACTTTATTATTCCAGCTTGGTGCTGTACTGTACTTTATTATTCCAGCTTGGTGCTGTACTGTACTTTATTAGTCCAGCTTGGTGCTGTACTGTACTTTATTAGTCCAGCTTGGTGCTGTACTGTACTTTATTAGTCCAGCTTGGTGCTGTACTGTACTTTATTATTCCAGCTTGGTGCTGTACTGTACTTTATTATTCCAGCTTGGTGCTGTACTGTACTTTATTATTCCAGCTTGGTGCTGTACTATACTTTATTATTCCAGCTTGGTGCTGTACTGTACTTTATTATTCCAGCTTGGTGCTGTACTGTACTTTATTATTCCAGCTTGGTGCTGTACTGTACTTTATTATTCCAGCTTGGTGCTGTACTGTACTTTATTAGTCCAGCTTGGTGCTGTACTGTACTTTATTATTCCAGCTTGGTGCTGTACTGTACTTTATTATTCCAGCTTGGTGCTGTACTGTACTTTATTATGCCAGCTTGGTGCTGTACTGTACTTTATTATTCCAGCTTGGTGCTGTACTGTACTTTATTATTCCAGCTTGGTGCTGTACTGTACTTTATTATTCCAGCTTGGTGCTGTACTGTACTTTATTAGTCCAGCTTGGTGCTGTACTGTACTTTATTATTCCAGCTTGGTGCTGTACTGTACTTTATTATTCCAGATTGGTGCTGTACTGTACTTTATTATTCCAGCTTGGTGCTGTACTGTACTTTATTATTCCAGCTCGGTGCTGTACTGTACTTTATTAGTCCAGCTTGGTACTGTACTGTACTTTATTATTCCAGCTCGGTGCTGTACTGTACTTTATTATTCCAGCTTGGTGCTGTACTGTACTTTATTATTCCAGCTCGGTGCTGTACTGTACTTTATTATTCCAGCTCGGTGCTGTACTGTACTTTATTATTCCAGCTTGGTGCTGTACTGTACTTTATTATTCCAGCTCGGTGCTGTACTGTACTTTATTATTCCAGCTTGGTGCTGTACTGTACTTTATTATTCCAGCTTGGTGCTGTACTGTACTTTATTAGTCCAGCTTGGTGCTGTACTGTACTTTATTATTCCAGATTGGTGCTGTACTGTACTTTATTATTCCAGCTTGGTGCTGTACTGTACTTTATTATTCCAGCTTGGTGCTGTACTGTACTTTATTAGTCCAGCTTGGTGCTGTACTGTACTTTATTAGTCCAGCTTGGTGCTGTACTGTACTTTATTATTCCAGCTTGGTGCTGTACTGTACTTTATTATTCCAGCTTGGTGCTGTGCTGTACTTTATTAATCCAGCTCGGTGCTGTACTGTACTGTATTAGTCCAGCTTGGTGCTGTACTGTACTTTATTATTCCAGCTTGGTGCTGTACTGTACTTTATTAGTCCAGCTTGGTGCTGTACTGTACTTTATTATTCCAGCTTGGTGCTGTACTGTACTGTATTAGTCCAGCTTGGTGCTGTACTGTACTTTATTATTCCAGCTTGGTGCTGTACTGTACTTTATTAGTCCAGCTTGGTGCTGTACTGTACTTTATTATTCCAGCTTGGTGCTGTACTGTACTTTATTATTCCAGCTTGGTGCTGTTCTGTACTTTATTATTCCAGCTTGGTGCTGTACTGTACTTTATTAGTCCAGCTTGGTGCTGTACTGTACTTTATTATTCCAGCTTGGTGCTGTACTGTACTTTATTATTCCAGCTTGGTGCTGTACTGTACTTTATTATTCCAGCTTGGTGCTGTACTGTACTTTATTATTCCAGCTTGGTGCTGTACTGTACTTTATTAGTCCAGCTTGGTGCTGTACTGTACTTTATTAGTCCAGCTTGGTGCTGTACTGTACTTTATTAGTCCAGCTTGGTGCTGTACTGTACTTTATTATTCCAGCTTGGTGCTGTATTGTACTTTATTATTCCAGCTTGGTGCTGTACTGTACTTTATTATTCCAGCTTGGTGCTGTACTATACTTTATTATTCCAGCTTGGTGCTGTACTGTACTTTATTATTCCAGCTTGGTGCTGTACTGTACTTTATTATTCCAGCTTGGTGCTGTACTGTACTTTATTATTCCAGCTTGGTGCTGTACTGTACTTTATTAGTCCAGCTTGGTGCTGTACTGTACTTTATTATTCCAGCTTGGTGCTGTACTGTACTTTATTATTCCAGCTTGGTGCTGTACTGTACTTTATTATGCCAGCTTGGTGCTGTACTGTACTTTATTATTCCAGCTTGGTGCTGTACTGTACTTTATTATGCCAGCTTGGTGCTGTACTGTACTTTATTATTCCAGCTTGGTGCTGTACTGTACTTTATTAGTCCAGCTTGGTGCTGTACTGTACTTTATTATTCCAGCTTGGTGCTGTACTGTACTTTATTATTCCAGCTTGGTGCTGTACTGTACTTTATTATTCCAGCTTGGTGCTGTACTGTACTTTATTATTCCAGCTTGGTGCTGTACTGTACTTTATTATTCCAGCTTGGTGCTGTACTGTACTTTATTATTCCAGCTTGGTGCTGTACTGTACTTTATTAGTCCAGCTTGGTGCTGTACTGTACTTTATTATTCCAGCTTGGTGCTGTACTGTACTTTATTAGTCCAGCTTGGTACTGTACTGTACTTTATTATTCCAGCTCGGTGCTGTACTGTACTTTATTATTCCAGCTCGGTGCTGTACTGTACTTTATTATTCCAGCTCGGTGCTGTACTGTACTTTATTATTCCAGCTCGGTGCTGTACTGTACTTTATTATTCCAGCTCGGTGCTGTACTGTACTTTATTATTCCAGCTTGGTGCTGTACTGTACTTTATTATTCCAGCTTGGTGCTGTACTGTACTTTATTATTCCAGCTTGGTGCTGTACTGTACTTTATTATTCCAGCTTGGTGCTGTACTGTACTTTATTAGTCCAGCTTGGTGCTGTACTGTACTTTATTATTCCAGCTTGGTGCTGTACTGTACTTTATTATTCCAGCTTGGTGCTGTACTGTACTTTATTATTCCAGCTTGGTGCTGTACTGTACTTTATTAGTCCAGCTTGGTGCTGTACTGTACTTTATTAGTCCAGCTTGGTGCTGTACTGTACTTTATTATTCCAGCTTGGTGCTGTACTGTACTTTATTAGTCCAGCTTGATGCTGTACTGTACTTTATTATTCCAGCTTGGTGCTGTACTGTACTTTATTATTCCAGCTTGGTGCTGTACTGTACTTTATTATTCCAGCTTGGTGCTGTACTGTACTTTATTATTCCAGCTTGGTGCTGTACTGTACTTTATTATTCCAGCTTGGTGCTGTACTGTACTTTATTATTCCAGCTTGGTGCTGTACTGTACTTTATTATTCCAGCTTGGTGCTATACTGTACTTTATTAGTCCAGCTTGGTGCTATACTGTACTTTATTATTCCAGCTTGGTGCTGTACTGTACTTTATTATTCCAGCTTGGTGCTGTACTCTACTTTATTATTCCAGCTTGGTGCTGTACTGTACTTTATTATTCCAGCTTGGTGCTGTACTGTACTTTATTATTCCAGGTTGGTGCTGTACTATACTGTATTAGTCCAGCTTGGTGCTGTACTGTACTTTATTATTCCAGCTTGGGGCTGTACTGTACTTTATTATTCCAGCTTGGTGCTGTACTGTACTTTATTATTCCAGCTTGGTGCTGTACTGTACTTTATTAGTCCAGCTTGGTGCTGTACTGTACTTTATTATTCCAGCTTGGTGCTGTACTGTAATTTATTATTCCAGCTTGGTGCTGTACTGTACTTTATTATTCCAGCTTGGTGCTGTACTGTACTGTATTAGTCCAGCTTGGTGCTGTGCTGTACTTTATTAATCCAGCTTGGTGCTGTACTGTACTTTATTATTCCAGCTTGGTGCTGTACTGTACTTTATTATTCCAGCTTGGTGCTGTACTGTATTATTCCAGCTTGGTGCTGTACTGTACTGTATTAGTCCAGCTTGGTGCTGTGCTGTACTTTATTAATCCAGCTTGGTGCTGTACTGTACTTTATTATTCCAGCTTGGTGCTGTACTGTAATTTATTATTCCAGCTTGGTGCTGTACTGTACTTTATTATTCCAGCTTGGTGCTGTACTGTACTGTATTAGTCCAGCTTGGTGCTGTGCTGTACTTTATTAATCCAGCTTGGTGCTGTACTGTACTTTATTATTCCAGCTTGGTGCTGTACTGTACTTTATTATTCCAGCTTGGTGCTGTGCTGTACTTTATTAATCCAGCTCGGTGCTGTACTGTACTGTATTAGTCCAGCTTGGTGCTGTACTATACTTTATTATTCCAGCTTGGTACTGTACTGTACTTTATTATTCCAGCTTGGTGCTGTACTGTACTTTATTATTCCAGCTTGGTGCTGTACTATACTTTATTATTCCAGCTTGGTACTGTACTATACTTTATTATTCCAGCTTGGTGCTGTACTATACTTTATTATTCCAGCTTGGTGCTGTGCTGTACTTTATTAGTCCAGCTTGGTGCTGTACTGTACTTTATTATTCCAGCTTGGTGCTGTACTGTACTTTATTATTCCAGCTTGGTACTGTACTGTACTTTATTAGTCCAGCTTGGTGCTGTACTGTACTTTATTATTCCAGCTTGGTGCTGTACTGTACTTTATTATTCCAGCTTGGTGCTGTACTGTACTTTATTATTCCAGCTTGGTGCTGTACTGTACTTTATTATTCCAGCTTGGTGCTGTACTGTACTTTATTATTCCAGCTTGGTGCTGTACTGTACTTTATTATTCCAGCTTGGTGCTGTACTGTACTTTATTAGTCCAGCTTGGTGCTGTACTGTACTTTATTATTCCAGCTTGGTGCTGTACTGTACTTTATTAGTCCAGCGTGATGCTGTACTGTACTTTATTATTCCAGCTTGGTGCTGTACTGTACTTTATTATTCCAGCTTGGTGCTGTACTGTACTTTATTATTCCAGCTTGGTGCTGTACTATACTTTATTATTCCAGCTTGGTGCTGTACTGTACTTTATTATTCCAGCTTGGTGCTGTACTGTACTTTATTATTCCAGCTTGGTGCTGTACTGTAATTTATTATTCCAGCTTGGTGCTGTACTGTACTTTATTATTCCAGCTTGGTGCTGTACTGTATTATTCCAGCTTGGTGCTGTACTGTACTGTATTAGTCCAGCTTGGTGCTGTGCTGTACTTTATTAATCCAGCTTGGTGCTGTACTGTACTTTATTATTCCAGCTTGGGGCTGTACTGTACTTTATTATTCCAGCTTGGTGCTGTACTGTACTTTATTATTCCAGCTTGGTGCTGTACTGTACTTTATTAGTCCAGCTTGGTGCTGTACTGTACTTTATTATTCCAGCTTGGTGCTGTACTGTAATTTATTATTCCAGCTTGGTGCTGTACTGTACTTTATTATTCCAGCTTGGTGCTGTACTGTATTATTCCAGCTTGGTGCTGTACTGTACTGTATTAGTCCAGCTTGGTGCTGTGCTGTACTTTATTAATCCAGCTTGGTGCTGTACTGTACTTTATTATTCCAGCTTGGTGCTGTACTGTACTTTATTATTCCAGCTTGGTGCTGTACTGTATTATTCCAGCTTGGTGCTGTACTGTACTGTATTAGTCCAGCTTGGTGCTGTGCTGTACTTTATTAATCCAGCTTGGTGCTGTACTGTACTTTATTAATCCAGCTTGGTGCTGTACTGTACTTTATTATTCCAGCTTGGTGCTGTGCTGTACTTTATTAATCCAGCTCGGTGCTGTACTGTACTGTATTAGTCCAGCTTGGTGCTGTACTGTACTTTATTATTCCAGCTTGGTGCTGTACTGTACTTTATTAGTCCAGCTTGGTGCTGTACTGTACTTTATTATTCCAGCTTGGTGCTGTACTGTACTTTATTATTCCAGCTTGGTGCTGTTCTGTACTTTATTATTCCAGCTTGGTGCTGTACTGTACTTTATTAGTCCAGCTTGGTGCTGTACTGTACTTTATTATTCCAGCTTGGTGCTGTACTGTACTTTATTATTCCAGCTTGGTGCTGTACTGTACTTTATTATTCCAGCTTGGTGCTGTACTGTACTTTATTAGTCCAGCTTGGTGCTGTACTGTACTTTATTAGTCCAGCTTGGTGCTGTACTGTACTTTATTAGTCCAGCTTGGTGCTGTACTGTACTTTATTATTCCAGCTTGGTGCTGTACTGTACTTTATTATTCCAGCTTGGTGCTGTACTGTACTTTATTATTCCAGCTTGGTGCTGTACTATACTTTATTATTCCAGCTTGGTGCTGTACTGTACTTTATTATTCCAGCTTGGTGCTGTACTGTACTTTATTATTCCAGCTTGGTGCTGTACTGTACTTTATTATTCCAGCTTGGTGCTGTACTGTACTTTATTAGTCCAGCTTGGTGCTGTACTGTACTTTATTATTCCAGCTTGGTGCTGTACTGTACTTTATTATTCCAGCTTGGTGCTGTACTGTACTTTATTATGCCAGCTTGGTGCTGTACTGTACTTTATTATTCCAGCTTGGTGCTGTACTGTACTTTATTATTCCAGCTTGGTGCTGTACTGTACTTTATTATTCCAGCTTGGTGCTGTACTGTACTTTATTAGTCCAGCTTGGTGCTGTACTGTACTTTATTATTCCAGCTTGGTGCTGTACTGTACTTTATTATTCCAGATTGGTGCTGTACTGTACTTTATTATTCCAGCTTGGTGCTGTACTGTACTTTATTATTCCAGCTTGGTGCTGTACTGTACTTTATTATTCCAGCTTGGTGCTGTACTGTACTTTATTATTCCAGCTTGGTACTGTACTGTACTTTATTATTCCAGCTTGGTGCTGTACTGTACTTTATTATTCCAGCTTGGTGCTGTACTGTACTTTATTAGTCCAGCTTGGTGCTGTACTGTACTTTATTATTCCAGCTTGGTGCTGTACTGTACTTTATTATTCCAGCTCGGTGCTGTACTGTACTTTATTAGTCCAGCTTGGTACTGTACTGTACTTTATTATTCCAGCTCGGTGCTGTACTGTACTTTATTATTCCAGCTTGGTGCTGTACTGTACTTTATTATTCCAGCTCGGTGCTGTACTGTACTTTATTATTCCAGCTCGGTGCTGTACTGTACTTTATTATTCCAGCTTGGTGCTGTACTGTACTTTATTATTCCAGCTCGGTGCTGTACTGTACTTTATTATTCCAGCTTGGTGCTGTACTGTACTTTATTATTCCAGCTTGGTGCTGTACTGTACTTTATTAGTCCAGCTTGGTGCTGTACTGTACTTTATTATTCCAGATTGGTGCTGTACTGTACTTTATTATTCCAGCTTGGTGCTGTACTGTACTTTATTATTCCAGCTTGGTGCTGTACTGTACTTTATTAGTCCAGCTTGGTGCTGTACTGTACTTTATTAGTCCAGCTTGGTGCTGTACTGTACTTTATTATTCCAGCTTGGTGCTGTACTGTACTTTATTATTCCAGCTTGGTGCTGTGCTGTACTTTATTAATCCAGCTCGGTGCTGTACTGTACTGTATTAGTCCAGCTTGGTGCTGTACTGTACTTTATTATTCCAGCTTGGTGCTGTACTGTACTTTATTAGTCCAGCTTGGTGCTGTACTGTACTTTATTATTCCAGCTTGGTGCTGTACTGTACTGTATTAGTCCAGCTTGGTGCTGTACTGTACTTTATTATTCCAGCTTGGTGCTGTACTGTACTTTATTAGTCCAGCTTGGTGCTGTACTGTACTTTATTATTCCAGCTTGGTGCTGTACTGTACTTTATTATTCCAGCTTGGTGCTGTTCTGTACTTTATTATTCCAGCTTGGTGCTGTACTGTACTTTATTAGTCCAGCTTGGTGCTGTACTGTACTTTATTATTCCAGCTTGGTGCTGTACTGTACTTTATTATTCCAGCTTGGTGCTGTACTGTACTTTATTATTCCAGCTTGGTGCTGTACTGTACTTTATTATTCCAGCTTGGTGCTGTACTGTACTTTATTAGTCCAGCTTGGTGCTGTACTGTACTTTATTAGTCCAGCTTGGTGCTGTACTGTACTTTATTAGTCCAGCTTGGTGCTGTACTGTACTTTATTATTCCAGCTTGGTGCTGTATTGTACTTTATTATTCCAGCTTGGTGCTGTACTGTACTTTATTATTCCAGCTTGGTGCTGTACTATACTTTATTATTCCAGCTTGGTGCTGTACTGTACTTTATTATTCCAGCTTGGTGCTGTACTGTACTTTATTATTCCAGCTTGGTGCTGTACTGTACTTTATTATTCCAGCTTGGTGCTGTACTGTACTTTATTAGTCCAGCTTGGTGCTGTACTGTACTTTATTATTCCAGCTTGGTGCTGTACTGTACTTTATTATTCCAGCTTGGTGCTGTACTGTACTTTATTATGCCAGCTTGGTGCTGTACTGTACTTTATTATTCCAGCTTGGTGCTGTACTGTACTTTATTATGCCAGCTTGGTGCTGTACTGTACTTTATTATTCCAGCTTGGTGCTGTACTGTACTTTATTAGTCCAGCTTGGTGCTGTACTGTACTTTATTATTCCAGCTTGGTGCTGTACTGTACTTTATTATTCCAGCTTGGTGCTGTACTGTACTTTATTATTCCAGCTTGGTGCTGTACTGTACTTTATTATTCCAGCTTGGTGCTGTACTGTACTTTATTATTCCAGCTTGGTGCTGTACTGTACTTTATTATTCCAGCTTGGTGCTGTACTGTACTTTATTAGTCCAGCTTGGTGCTGTACTGTACTTTATTATTCCAGCTTGGTGCTGTACTGTACTTTATTAGTCCAGCTTGGTACTGTACTGTACTTTATTATTCCAGCTCGGTGCTGTACTGTACTTTATTATTCCAGCTCGGTGCTGTACTGTACTTTATTATTCCAGCTCGGTGCTGTACTGTACTTTATTATTCCAGCTCGGTGCTGTACTGTACTTTATTATTCCAGCTCGGTGCTGTACTGTACTTTATTATTCCAGCTTGGTGCTGTACTGTACTTTATTATTCCAGCTTGGTGCTGTACTGTACTTTATTATTCCAGCTTGGTGCTGTACTGTACTTTATTATTCCAGCTTGGTGCTGTACTGTACTTTATTAGTCCAGCTTGGTGCTGTACTGTACTTTATTATTCCAGCTTGGTGCTGTACTGTACTTTATTATTCCAGCTTGGTGCTGTACTGTACTTTATTATTCCAGCTTGGTGCTGTACTGTACTTTATTAGTCCAGCTTGGTGCTGTACTGTACTTTATTAGTCCAGCTTGGTGCTGTACTGTACTTTATTATTCCAGCTTGGTGCTGTACTGTACTTTATTAGTCCAGCTTGGTGCTGTACTGTACTTTATTATTCCAGCTTGGTGCTGTGCTGTACTTTATTAATCCAGCTCGGTGCTGTACTGTACTGTATTAGTCCAGCTTGGTGCTGTACTGTACCTTATTATTCCAGCTTGGTGCTGTACTGTACCTTATTAGTCCAGCTTGGTGCTGTACTGTACTTTATTATTCCAGCTTGGTGCTGTACTGTACTTTATTATTCCAGCTTGGTGCTGTTCTGTACTTTATTATTCCAGCTTGGTGCTGTACTGTACTTTATTAGTCCAGCTTGGTGCTGTACTGTACTTTATTATTCCAGCTTGGTGCTGTACTGTACTTTATTATTCCAGCTTGGTGCTGTACTGTACTTTATTATTCCAGCTTGGTGCTGTACTGTACTTTATTAGTCCAGCTTGGTGCTGTACTGTACTTTATTAGTCCAGCTTGGTGCTGTACTGTACTTTATTAGTCCAGCTTGGTGCTGTACTGTACTTTATTAGTCCAGCTTGGTGCTGTACTGTACTTTATTAGTCCAGCTTGGTGCTGTACTGTACTTTATTAGTCCAGCTTGGTGCTGTACTGTACTTTATTATTCCAGCTTGGTGCTGTACTGTACTTTATTATTCCAGCTTGGTGCTGTACTGTACTTTATTATGCCAGCTTGGTGCTGTACTGTACTTTATTATTCCAGCTTGGTGCTGTACTGTACTTTATTATTCCAGCTTGGTGCTGTACTGTACTTTATTATTCCAGCTTGGTGCTGTACTGTACTTTATTAGTCCAGCTTGGTGCTGTACTGTACTTTATTATTCCAGCTTGGTGCTGTACTGTACTTTATTATTCCAGATTGGTGCTGTACTGTACTTTATTATTCCAGCTTGGTGCTGTACTGTACTTTATTATTCCAGCTTGGTGCTGTACTGTACTTTATTATTCCAGCTTGGTGCTGTACTGTACTTTATTATTCCAGCTTGGTGCTGTACTGTACTTTATTATTCCAGCTTGGTGCTGTACTGTACTTTATTATTCCAGCTTGGTGCTGTACTGTACTTTATTAGTCCAGCTTGGTGCTGTACTGTACTTTATTATTCCAGCTTGGTGCTGTACTGTACTTTATTATTCCAGCTTGGTGCTGTACTGTACTTTATTAGTCCAGCTTGGTACTGTACTGTACTTTATTATTCCAGCTCGGTGCTGTACTGTACTTTATTATTCCAGCTTGGTGCTGTACTGTACTTTATTATTCCAGCTCGGTGCTGTACTGTACTTTATTATTCCAGCTCGGTGCTGTACTGTACTTTATTATTCCAGCTTGGTGCTGTACTGTACTTTATTATTCCAGCTTGGTGCTGTACTGTACTTTATTATTCCAGCTTGGTGCTGTACTGTACTTTATTATTCCAGCTTGGTGCTGTACTGTACTTTATTAGTCCAGCTTGGTGCTGTACTGTACTTTATTATTCCAGCTTGGTGCTGTACTGTACTTTATTATTCCAGCTTGGTGCTGTACTGTACTTTATTAGTCCAGCTTGGTGCTGTACTGTACTTTATTAGTCCAGCTTGGTGCTGTACTGTACTTTATTAGTCCAGCTTGGTGCTGTACTGTACTTTATTATTCCAGCTTGGTGCTGTACTGTACTTTATTAGTCCAGCTTGGTGCTGTACTGTACTTTATTATTCCAGCTTGGTGCTGTGCTGTACTTTATTAATCCAGCTCGGTGCTGTACTGTACTGTATTAGTCCAGCTTGGTGCTGTACTGTACCTTATTATTCCAGCTTGGTGCTGTACTGTACTTTATTAGTCCAGCTTGGTGCTGTACTGTACTTTATTATTCCAGCTTGGTGCTGTACTGTACTTTATTATTCCAGCTTGGTGCTGTTCTGTACTTTATTATTCCAGCTTGGTGCTGTACTGTACTTTATTAGTCCAGCTTGGTGCTGTACTGTACTTTATTATTCCAGCTTGGTGCTGTACTGTACTTTATTATTCCAGCTTGGTGCTGTACTGTACTTTATTATTCCAGCTTGGTGCTGTACTGTACTTTATTAGTCCAGCTTGGTGCTGTACTGTACTTTATTAGTCCAGCTTGGTGCTGTACTGTACTTTATTAGTCCAGCTTGGTGCTGTACTGTACTTTATTAGTCCAGCTTGGTGCTGTACTGTACTTTATTATTCCAGCTTGGTGCTGTACTGTACTTTATTATTCCAGCTTGGTGCTGTACTGTACTTTATTATTCCAGCTTGGTGCTGTACTGTACTTTATTATTCCAGCTTGGTGCTGTACTGTACTTTATTAGTCCAGCTTGGTGCTGTACTGTACTTTATTAGTCCAGCTTGGTGCTGTACTGTACTTTATTATTCCAGCTTGGTGCTGTACTGTACTTTATTATTCCAGCTTGGTGCTGTACTGTACTTTATTAGTCCAGCTTGGTACTGTACTGTACTTTATTATTCCAGCTCGGTGCTGTACTGTACTTTATTATTCCAGCTTGGTGCTGTACTGTACTTTATTATTCCAGCTTGGTGCTGTACTGTACTTTATTATTCCAGCTCGGTGCTGTACTGTACTTTATTATTCCAGCTCGGTGCTGTACTGTACTTTATTATTCCAGCTTGGTGCTGTACTGTACTTTATTATTCCAGCTTGGTGCTGTACTGTACTTTATTATTCCAGCTTGGTGCTGTACTGTACTTTATTATTCCAGCTTGGTGCTGTACTGTACTTTATTAGTCCAGCTTGGTGCTGTACTGTACTTTATTATTCCAGCTTGGTGCTGTACTGTACTTTATTATTCCAGCTTGGTGCTGTACTGTACTTTCTTAGTCCAGCTTGGTGCTGTACTGTACTTTATTAGTCCAGCTTGGTGCTGTACTGTACTTTATTAGTCCAGCTTGGTGCTGTACTGTACTTTATTATTCCAGCTTGGTGCTGTACTGTACTTTATTAGTCCAGCTTGGTGCTGTACTGTACTTTATTATTCCAGCTTGGTGCTGTGCTGTACTTTATTAATCCAGCTCGGTGCTGTACTGTACTGTATTAGTCCAGCTTGGTGCTGTACTGTACTTTATTATTCCAGCTCGGTGCTGTACTGTACTTTATTAGTCCAGCTTGGTGCTGTACTGTACTTTATTATTCCAGCTTGGTGCTGTACTGTACTTTATTATTCCAGCTTGGTGCTGTTCTGTACTTTATTATTCCAGCTTGGTGCTGTACTGTACTTTATTAGTCCAGCTTGGTGCTGTACTGTACTTTATTATTCCAGCTTGGTGCTGTACTGTACTTTATTATTCCAGCTTGGTGCTGTACTGTACTTTATTATTCCAGCTTGGTGCTGTACTGTACTTTATTATTCCAGCTTGGTGCTGTACTGTACTGTATTAGTCCAGCTTGGTGCTGTACTGTACTTTATTAGTCCAGCTTGGTGCTGTACTGTACTTTATTAGTCCAGCTTGGTGCTGTACTGTACTTTATTATTCCAGCTTGGTGCTGTACTGTACTTTATTATTCCAGCTTGGTGCTGTACTGTACTTTATTATTCCAGCTTGGTGCTGTACTATACTTTATTATTCCAGCTTGGTGCTGTACTGTACTTTATTATTCCAGCTTGGTGCTGTACTGTACTTTATTATTCCAGCTTGGTGCTGTACTGTACTTTATTATTCCAGCTTGGTGCTGTACTGTACTTTATTAGTCCAGCTTGGTGCTGTACTGTACTTTATTATTCCAGCTTGGTGCTGTACTGTACTTTATTATTCCAGCTTGGTTCTGTACTGTACTTTATTATGCCAGCTTGGTGCTGTACTGTACTTTATTATTCCAGCTTGGTGCTGTACTGTACTTTATTATTCCAGCTTGGTGCTGTACTGTACTTTATTATTCCAGCTTGGTGCTGTACTGTACTTTATTATTCCAGCTTGGTGCTGTACTGTACTTTATTAGTCCAGCTTGGTGCTGTACTGTACTTTATTAGTCCAGCTTGGTGCTGTACTGTACTTTATTATTCCAGCTTGGTGCTGTACTGTACTTTATTATTCCAGCTTGGTGCTGTACTGTACTTTCTTATTCCAGCTTGGTGCTGTACTGTACTTTATTATTCCAGCTTGGTGCTGTACTGTACTTTATTATTCCAGCTTGGTGCTGTACTGTACTTTATTAGTCCAGCTTGGTGCTGTACTGTACTTTATTATTCCAGCTTGGTGCTGTACTGTACTTTATTAGTCCAGCTTGGTGCTGTACTGTACTTTATTATTCCAGCTTGGTGCTGTACTGTACTTTATTATTCCAGCTTGGTGCTGTACTGTACTTTATTATTCCAGCTTGGTGCTGTACTGTACTTTATTAGTCCAGCTTGGTGCTGTACTGTACTTTATTATTCCAGCTTGGTGCTGTACTGTACTTTATTATTCCAGCTTGGTGCTGTACTGTACTTTATTAGTCCAGCTTGGTGCTGTACTGTACTTTATTATTCCAGCTTGGTGCTGTACTGTACTTTATTATTCCAGCTTGGTGCTGTACTGTACTTTATTATTCCAGCTTGTTGCTGTACTGTACTTTATTATTCCAGCTTGGTGCTGTACTGTACTTTATTAGTCCAGCTTGGTGCTGTACTGTACTTTATTAGTCCAGCTTGGTGCTGTACTGTACTTTATTATTCCAGCTTGGTGCTGTACTGTACTTTATTAGTCCAGCTTGGTGCTGTACTGTACTTTATTATTCCAGCTTGGTGCTGTACTGTACTTTATTATTCCAGCTTGGTGCTGTGCTGTACTTTATTATTCCAGCTTGGTGCTGTACTGTACTTTATTAGTCCAGCTTGGTGCTGTACTGTACTTTATTAGTCCAGCTTGGTGCTGTACTGTACTTTATTATTCCAGCTTGGTGCTGTACTGTACTTTATTAGTCCAGCTTGGTGCTGTACTGTACTTTCTTATTCCAGCTTGGTGCTGTACTGTACTTTATTATTCCAGCTTGGTGCTGTACTGTACTTTATTATTCCAGCTTGGTGCTGTACTGTACTTTATTAGTCCAGCTTGGTGCTGTACTGTACTTTATTATTCCAGCTTGGTGCTGTACTGTACTTTATTAGTCCAGCTTGGTGCTGTACTGTACTTTATTATTCCAGCTTGGTGCTGTACTGTACTTTATTATTCCAGCTTGGTGCTGTACTGTACTTTATTATTCCAGCTTGGTGCTGTACTGTACTTTATTAGTCCAGCTTGGTGCTGTACTGTACTTTATTATTCCAGCTTGGTGCTGTACTGTACTTTATTATTCCAGCTTGGTGCTGTACTGTACTTTATTAGTCCAGCTTGGTGCTGTACTGTACTTTATTAGTCCAGCTTGGTGCTGTACTGTACTTTATTATTCCAGCTTGGTGCTGTACTGTACTTTATTATTCCAGCTTGTTGCTGTACTGTACTTTATTATTCCAGCTTGGTGCTGTACTGTACTTTATTAGTCCAGCTTGGTGCTGTACTGTACTTTATTATTCCAGCTTGGTGCTGTACTGTACTTTATTAGTCCAGCTTGGTACTATACTGTACTTTATTATTCCAGCTTGGTGCTGTACTGTACTTTATTAGTCCAGCTTGGTACTGTACTGTACTTTATTATTCCAGCTTGGTGCTGTACTGTACTTTATTATTCCAGCTTGGTGCTGTACTGTACTTTATTATTCCAGCTTGGTACTGTACTATACTTTATTAGTCCAGCTTGGTACTGTACTGTACTTTATTAGTCCAGCTTGGTGCTGTACTATACTTTATTAGTCCAGCTTGGTGCTGTTCTGTACTTTATTATTCCAGCTTGGTACTGTACTATACTTTATTAGTCCAGCTTGGTACTGTACTGTACTTTATTAGTCCAGCTTGGTGCTGTTCTGTACTTTATTTGTCCAGCTTGATGTTGCTATATCCACAGTGTTGTACTTCATCACAGGAAACCTTCTGCCACAGGGCTAAAACATAGTGCAGCACAAGGGCCAACTGATAGAAAAGCGTGTTGAATAAATCATGTTCAAGATCCTGACAGCATCATGGGACTGTACCCAACCGTCCACCCATCCCTTACCATAGGCCTAATGCATCTGCTCCTGTTCTTCCTCAGTCTCTCTGCGTTGTCTGCATTTAGCCCTGTAGGCTAAAATAATTCCTCCCAGCACCCGTCAGTCTAAAGAGAACATAGCAGCTATTTTATCTATCTCTGCCGAAGTGCCTTGTTATACACACAGGGCTGGATGCATCATTTAAAGGGTTTGAAATGCTTTATTCATCACGGAGCGCAAAATGTTCTTTTGAGGAAGGAAGTCAGGAACAACAGGAAGTAGAGGTCTGTGTCCCAAGTGGCACCCGAGTCCTTACACCGTATGGGTCCTTCTACAGAAGTGGTGGAAATTGGGAGGGGCTTTATTAAAAAAATTAAATAAAAAATGTGTATCCTATTTTTCCTAAAGTTTCAGCACACGTCTTCCCAACATGCCAGGTAGACATAAATACATTTACATTTAAGTCATTTAGCAGACGCTCTTACGACTCTCAACACTTTGTATTGTATATTTGAAATATTTTCCTGAATTCCTTACCACCCCACTACGTGTGTCACTACCTAGACATAGTGAAAAGGTTACAACAAAGGGAGATCCAAGCACAGTCGAGATCACCTTTGGCAGCCATTACAGCTGTGAGTGTTTCTGGGTACTACTTTTCTAAGAGCTTTGCACACCTGGATTGTACAATATTTGCACATTATTATTTAAAACAAGCTCAAGTTGGTTGTTGATCATTGCTAGACAGCCATTTTCAAGTCTTGCCATAGATTTTCAAGCCGACTTTAAGTCAAAACTGTAATTAGGCCACTCAGGAACGTTCGATGTCGTCTTGGTAAGCATCTCCAGTCTATATTTGGCCTTGTGTTTTAGGTTATTGTCCTACTGAAAGATGAATTTGTCTCCCAGCGTCTGCTGGAAAGCAAACTGAACCAGGGTTTCCTGTAGGATTTAGCCTGTTTTTGTATTTATGTTTATTTAACCAGGCAAGACAGTTAAGAACAAATTCTTATTTACAAAGACGGCTCACCCCAGACAACGCTGGGACAATTGTGCACTGCTCTATGGGACTCCCAATCATGGCTGGTTGTGATTCGGCCTGGAATCGAACCAGGGTCTGTAGTGATGCCTCTAGCACTGAGATGCAGTGCCTTAGATCGCTGCACCACTCGGGACCTTACGGTAGCTCTATTCTGTTTATTTTTATTGAAAGAAAATCCCTAGTTCTTGACGATGACAAGCATATTCATAACATGATGCAGCCACCACCATTCTTGAAAATATGAAGAGTGGTACTCAGTGATATATTGCATTCAGGACATACTGGGAAAAACATTGCCACATTTTTTGCAGTTTTAATTAGTGCCCTATTGTAAACAGGATGCATGTTTTGGAATATTTTTATTCTGTACAGGCTTCCTTCTTTTCACTCTGTCATTTAGGTTAGTATTGTGGAGTAACTAGAATGTTGTTGATACATCCTCAGTTCTCTCCTATCACAGCCATTAAACTCTGTAACTGTTTTAAAAAGTCACCATTGGCCTCATGGTGAAATCCCTGAGCAGTTTCCTTCCTCTCCGGCAACTGAATTAGGAAGGATGCCTGTATCATTGTAGTGACTGGGTGTATTGATACACCATCTAAAGTGTAATTAATAACTTCACAATGCTCAAAGGGATATTGAATTACTGTTTATTTTTTATTTTTTAACCCATCTACCAATAGGTGCACTTCATTACAAGGCATTGGAAAACGGCTACCAATTGCCTAGCCAGTTGTAGTTCAATCTTGGGTGCAATGATCACGTTCCCGCACTGACTGACTGTGTGGAGGCTCATTGATTTAACGTTACGTTAGACTACATGATACACTAGTAAAGTAATAAAATATATAGCTGTCAGCTATATTAGCCACGACTTACCGTTCTTTGTGCAGCTTCAAATGTCGACAAAGTTGGAAATTGTTGCGCCTCCGTCTGTAATTTTCTTTCCGCATGTTTTGCAAGTTGCAATCCGTTTTTTGTTGATACAGTGTCGTCTTTATAACCTAAAATAATAATTTGGGGTATCATCTTTCCAAGGGCTCCATCTGAATTCACCCGCCGACGTTCCTCTGCACTGCCACGCACAACTTTTTCTCAACTGGCTCAATTTGATTGGCTGCTGTCCGATTCAAACCGTAATCCGTTAAATGAAGAGTTGACGCGCTGCACACTTTTTAATAGCATCATTTTTAATATTTGGGCTCGGGGAGGGTATCAAGCCAGGTCGAGTCATAAGGCTCAAGACCAAGTCAAGTCACGAGTCATTGGTGTTAAAGTCAAAGTCAAGTTGCAAGTCATCATATTTGTGACTCGAGTCCAAGTCATGTGACTCGAGTCCACACCTCTGCCCCAGAATGACAAAGCAAAAACAGGTTTCTAGAAAATGTATGCACAATTTGTTTTATTTTTTAAATCAACTGAAATATCACATTTACGTACATAATTATTCAGACCTTTTACTCAGTACATTGTTGAAGCACACAGTGATTACAGCCTTGATTATTCTTGGGTATGATGCTACAAGCTTGGCACACCTGTATTTGGGGAGTTCCTCCCATTCTTCTCCGCAGATCCTCTCAACCTCTGTCAGGTTGGATGTGGAGCGTCGCTGCACAGCTATTTTCAGATCTCTCCAGAGATTTGTAAACATTTCTAAAAAACATTCTTCCTTGTCATTACTCTTACCCTACGAGGTCCGAAGCCTGCTGGTTTTCGGGTTCTACCTGACAATTAATTGCAGCCACCTGGTGTTCCAGGTCTAAATCAGTCCCTGATTAGAGGGAGAATAAAAACATGCATTGGAACTGGCTTCAAGGTCCAGAGTTGAGTGTGAGGGTTAACGGGTGTTGAGTGTAGGCCAGTGACACAACATCTCAATATAATCCATTTTAAATCCAAGATTGTAGCACAACAACACATGGGACATGTCGAGGGGTGTGAATACTTTCTGAAGGCACTATATATACTCCAAAACATAGGGGTGAGTACTGTTATTATTGAACCCATAAAATCTATTATGAATGAATGTACAAAGAAACCTATACAGCAACTACAGTAATAAGTAATTACTCTTCATAAAACTGGACCATATGGAGAGGGTGATACTGTTCATTAAACTAACCAGCAGTGTCTGCCTAGCTACAGTACCACAGCTAGCCCAGATGGAGAGGGTGTTACTGTTCATTAAACTGACCCAGTACCATCCTGGCTACAGTACCACAGCTAGCCCAGATGGAGAGGGTGATACTGTTATTAAACTGGACAGCAGTACCATCCTGGCTACAGTACCACAGCTAGCCCAGATGGAGAGGGTGTTACTGTTCATTAAACTAACCAGCAGTGTCTGCCTGGCTACAGTACCACAGCTAGCCCAGATGGAGAGGGTGGTACTGTTCATTAAACTGGACAGCAGTGTCTGCCTGGCTACAGTACCACAGCTAGCCCAGATGGAGAGGGTGATACTGTTATTAAACTGGACAGCAGTACCATCCTGGCTACAGTACCACAGCTAGCCCAGATGGAGAGGGTGATACTGTTCATTAAACTGACCCAGTACCTTCCTGGCTACAGTACCACAGCTAGCCCAGATGGAGAGGGTGATACTGTTCATTAAACTAACCAGCAGTGTCTGCCTGGCTACAGTACCACAGCTAGCCCAGATGGAGAGGGTGATACTGTTCATTAAACTGGACAGCAGTGTCTGCCTGGCTACAGTACCACAGCTAGCCCAGATGGAGAGGGTGTTACTGTTCATTAAACTGGACAGTAGTACCTTCCTGGCTACAGTACCACAGCTAGCCCAGATGGAGAGGGTGATACTGTTCATTAAACTAACCAGCAGTGTCTGCCTGGCTACAGTACCACAGCTAGCCCAGATGGAGAGGGTGATACTGTTCATTAAACTGACCCAGTACCTTCCTGGCTACAGTACCACAGCTAGCCCAGATGGAGAGGGTGTTACTGTTCATTAAACTGGACAGTAGTACCTTCCTGGCTACAGTACCACAGCTAGCCCAGATTGAGAGGGTGATACTGTTCATTAAACTGAGCCAGTACCTTCCTGGCTACAGTACCACAGCTAGCCCAGATGGAGAGGGTGTTACTGTTCATTAAACTGGACAGTAGTACCTTCCTGGCTACAGTACCACAGCTAGCCCAGATGGAGAGGGTGTTACTGTTCATTAAACTGGACAGCAGTACCTTCCTGGCTACAGTACCACAGCTGGCCCAGATGGAGAGGGTGGTACTGTTCATTAAACTGACCCAGTGTCTGCCAGGCTACAGTACCACAGCTAGCCCAGATGGAGAAGGTGATACTGTTCATTAAACTGACCCAGTACCTTCCTGGCTACAGTACCACAGCTAGCCCAGATGGAGAGGGTGATACTGTTCATTAAACTGACCCAGTACCTTCCAGGCTACAGTACCACAGCTAGCCCAGATGGAGAGGGTGATACTGTTCATTAAACTGACCCAGTACCTTCCAGGCTACAGTACCACAGCTAGCCCAGATGGAGAGGGTGTAATATAGACATTGCCCAAAGAGAAGGTGAGAGAGGAGAGCAACGTTCCCTATCCTGTTTCCTTCATTCTTTATGTAGGTTTGGGCTGACTGGTGAATCTCTGTTTCCTTCATTCTTTATGTAGGTTTGGGCTGACTGGTGAAGCTCTGTTTCCTTCATTCTTTATGTAGGTTTGGGCTGACTGGTGAATCTCTGTTTCCTTCATTCTTTATGTAGGTTTGGGCTGACTGGTGAATCTCTGTTTCCTTCATTCTTTATGTAGGTTTGGGCTGACTGGTGAAGCTCTGTTTCCTTCATTCTTTATGTAGCTATGGGCTGACTGGTGACGCTCAGAACTACGCTGTCACTGCTTGTTTCACTCATGTAACGGAGGAACTTAAGATCACATGATGTGTGAAAATACAATATGGATGTCTGTAGTCCCTGAGTGACTGAGATGATGTAATATGTTGAATACTTTACCAGGAAGACCGTAGTAATGTGACAGGTAATATACTGTAGAGTGATGCTGGTAGCCCTTTCTGTCTTTAGTAATGTGACAGGTAATATACTGTAGAGTGATGCTGGTAGCCCTTTCTGTCTTTAGTAATGTGACAGGTAATATACTGTAGAGTGATGCTGGTAGCCCCCTCTGTCTTTAGTAATGTGACAGGTAATATACTGTAGAGTGATGCTGGTAGCCCTTTCTGTCTTTAGTAATGTGACAGGTAATATACTGTAGAGTGATGCTGGTAGCCCTTTCTGTCTTTAGTAATGTGACAGGTAATATACTGTAGAGTGATGCTGGTAGCCCTTTCTGTCTTTAGTAATGTGACAGGTAATATACTGTAGAGTGATGCTGGTAGCCCCCTCTGTCTTTAGTAATGTGACAGGTAATATACTGTAGAGTGATGCTGGTAGCCCTTTCTGTCTTTAGTAATGTGACAGGTAATATACTGTAGAGTGATGCTGGTAGCCCCCTCTGTCTTTAGTAATGTGACAGGTAATATACTGTAGAGTGATGCTGGTAGCCCTTTCTGTCTTTAGTAATGTAACAGGTAATATACTGTAGAGTGATGCGGGTAGCCCTTTCTGTCTTTAGTAATGTGACAGGTAATATACTGTAGAGTGATGCGGGTAGCCCTTTCTGTCTTTAGTAATGTGACAGGTAATATACTGTAGAGTGATGCTGGTAGCCCTTTCTGTCTTTAGTAATGTGACAGGTAATATACTGTAGAGTGATGCTGGTAGCCCTTTCTGTCTTTAGTAATGTGACAGGTAATATACTGTAGAGTGATGCTGGTAGCCCCCTCTGTCTTTAGTAATGTGACAGGTAATATACTGTAGAGTGATGCTGGTAGCCCTTTCTGTCTTTAGTAATGTGACAGGTAATATACTGTAGAGTGATGCTGGTAGCCCCCTCTGTCTTTAGTAATGTGACAGGTAATATACTGTAGAGTGATGCGGGTAGCCCTTTCTGTCTTTAGTAACGTGACAGGTAATATACTGTAGAGTGATGCGGGTAGCCCTTTCTGTCTTTAGTAATGTGACAGGTAATATACTGTAGAGTGATGCTGGTAGCCCTTTCTGTCTTTAGTAATGTGACAGGTAATATACTGTAGAGTGATGCTGGTAGCCCTTTCTGTCTTTAGTAATGTGACAGGTAATATACTGTAGAGTGATGCTGGTAGCCCTTTCTGTCTTTAGTAATGTAACAGGTAATATACTGTAGAGTGATGCTGGTAGCCCTTTCTGTCTTTAGTAATGTGACAGGTAATATACTGTAGAGTGATGCTGGTAGCCCTTTCTGTCTTTAGTAATGTGACAGGTAATATACTGTAGAGTGATGCTGGTAGCCCCCTCTGTCTTTAGTAATGTGACAGGTAATATACTGTAGAGTGATGCTGGTAGCCCTTTCTGTCTTTAGTAATGTGACAGGTAATATACTGTAGAGTGATGCTGGTAGCCCCCTCTGTCTTTAGTAATGTGACAGGTAATATACTGTAGAGTGATGCTGGTAGCCCCCTCTGTCTTTAGTAATGTGACAGGTAATATACTGTAGAGTGATGCTGGTAGCCCCCTCTGTCTTTAGTAATGTGATAGGTAATATACTGTAGAGTGATGCTGGTAGCCCCCTCTGTCTTTAGTAATGTGACAGGTAATATACTGTAGAGTGATGCTGGTAGCCCTTTCTGTCTTTAGTAATGTGACAGGTAATATACTGTAGAGTGATGCTGGTAGCCCTTTCTGTCTTTAGTAATGTGACAGGTAATATACTGTAGAGTGATGCTGGTAGCCCTTTCTGTCTTTAGTAATGTGACAGGTAATATACTGTAGAGTGATGCTGGTAGCCCTTTCTGTCTTTAGTAATGTGACAGGTAATATACTGTAGAGTGATGCTGGTAGCCCTTTCTGTCTTTAGTAATGTAACAGGTAATATACTGTAGAGTGATGCTGGTAGCCCTTTCTGTCTTTAGTAATGTAACAGGTAATATACTGTAGAGTGATGCGGGTAGCCCTTTCTGTCTTTAGTAATGTGACAGGTAATATACTGTAGAGTGATGCTGGTAGCCCTTTCTGTCTTTAGTAATGTAACAGGTAATATACTGTAGAGTGATGCTGGTAGCCCTTTCTGTCTTTAGTAATGTGACAGGTAATATACTGTAGAGTGATGCTGGTAGCCCTTTCTGTCTTTAGTAATGTGACAGGTAATATACTGTAGAGTGATGCTGATAGGCGGCAGGTAGCCTAGTGGTTAGAGCGTTGGGCTAGTAACCGAAAGGTTGCAAGTTCAAATCCCTGAGCTGACAAGGAAGAAATCTGTCGTTCTGCCCCTGAACAAGGCAGTTAACCCACTGTTCCTAGGCTGTCAATGTAAATAATAATTTGTTCTTAACTGACTTGCCTAGAGGTAAAGGTAAAATAAAGGTAAAATAAATAAATAGCCCTTTCTGACTTTATTAATGTGACAGTGTTAATATAGTATCTGGTAGGTACAGTGTTAATATAGTATCTGGTAGGTACAGTGTTAATACAGTATCTGATAGGTACAGTGTTAATATAGTATCTGGTAGGTACAGTGTTAATATAGTATCTGGTAGGTACAGTGTTAATATAGTATCTGGTAGGTACAGTGTTAATATAGTATCTGGTAGGTACAGTGTTAATATAGTATCTGGTAGGTACAGTGTTAATATAGTATCTGGTAGGTACAGTGTTAATATAGTATCTGGTAGGTACAGTGTTAATATAGTATCTGGTAGTGTTAATATAGTATCTGGTAGGTACAGTGTTAATATAGTATCTGGTAGGTACAGTGTTAATATAGTATCTGGTAGGTACAGTGTTAATATATTATCTGGTAGGTACAGTGTTAATATAGTATCTGATAGGTACAGTGTTAATACAGTATCTGGTAGTGTTAATATAGTATCTGGTAGGTACAGTGTTAATATAGTATCTGGTAGGTACAGTGTTAATATAGTATCTGGTAGGTACAGTGTTAATATAGTATCTGGTAGGTACAGTGTTAATATAGTATCTGATAGGTACAGTGTTAATATAGTATCTGGTATGTACAGTGTTAATATAGTATCTGGTAGGTACAGTGTTAATATAGTATCTGGTAGGTACAGTGTTAATATAGTATCTGGTAGGTACAGTGTTAATATAGTATCTGATAGGTACAGTGTTAATATAGTAGCTGGTATGTACAGTGTTAATATAGTATCTGATAGGTACAGTGTTAATATAGTATCTGATAGGTACAGTGTTAATATAGTATCTGGTAGGTACAGTGTTAATATAGTATCTGGTAGGTACAGTGTTAATATAGTATCTGGTATGTACAGTGTTAATATAGTATCTGGTAGGTAACAGTGTTAATATAGTATCTGGTTGGTACAGTGTTAATATAGTATCTGATAGGTACAGTGTTAATATAGTATCTGGTAGGTACAGTGTTAATATAGTATCTGATAGGTACAGTGTTAATATAGTATCTGATAGGTACAGTGTTAATATAGTATCTGGTAGGTACAGTGTTAATATAGTATCTGGTATGTACAGTGTTAATATAGTATCTGATAGGTACAGTGTTAATATAGTATCTGGTATGTACAGTGTTAATATAGTATCTGGTAGGTACAGTGTTAATATAGTATCTAGTAGTGTTAATATAGTATCTGGTAGGTACAGTGTTAATATAGTATCTGGTAGGTACAGTGTTAATATAGTATCTGGTAGGTACAGTGTTAATATAGTATCTGGTAGGTACAGTGTTAATATAGTATCTGATAGGTACAGTGTTAATATAGTATCTGATAGGTACAGTGTTAATATAGTATCTGATAGGTACAGTGTTAATATAGTATCTGGTAGGTACAGTGTTAATATAGTATCTGGTATGTACAGTGTTAATATA
>NC_092101.1:55176535-55249480 GCF_045679555.1 Salvelinus alpinus
TACCAGGGTGAATATGACCGTAGAGACGAGGGTGATACCACGGTGAATATGACTGTAGAGACGAGGGTGATACCAGGGTGAATATGACCGTAGAGACGAGGGTGATACCAGGGTGAATATGACCGTAGAGACGAGGGTGATACCAGGGTGAATATGACTGTAGAGACGAGGGTGATACCACGGTGAATATGACTGTAGAGACGAGGGTGATACCAGGGTGAATATGACCGTAGAGACGAGGGTGATACCAGGGTGAATATGACTGTAGAGACGAGGGTGATACCAGGGTGAATATGACCGTAGAGACGAGGGTGAAACAAGGGTGAATATGACCGTAGAGACGAGGGTGATACCAGGGTGAATATGACTGTAGAGACGAGGGTGATACCAGGGTGAATATGACTGTAGAGACGAGGGTGATACAAGGGTGAAAGTGACTGCAGAGACGAGGGTGATACAAGGGTGAAAGTGACTGTAGAGACGAGGGTGATACAAGGGTGAAAGTGACTGTTGCGACAAGGGGGATACAAGGGTGAATATGACTGTTGCGACGAGGGTGATACAAGGGTGAATATGACTGTAGAGACGAGGGTGATACAAGGGTGAATATGACTGTAGAGACGAGGGTGATACAAGGGTGAATATGACTGTAGAGACGAGGGTGATACAAGGGTGAATATGACTGTAGAGACGAGGGTGATACAAGGGTGAATATGACTGTAGAGACGAGGGTGATACAAGGGTGAATATGACTGTAGAGACGAGGGTGAAACAAGGGTGAATATGACTGTAGAGACGAGGGTGATACAAGGGTGAATATGACTGTAGAGACGAGGGTGATACCAGGGTGAATATGACTGTAGAGACGAGGGTGATACCAGGTTAAATATGACTGTAGAGACGAGGGTGATGCCATGGTAAATATGACTGTAGAGACGAGGGTGATACCAGGGTGAATATGACTGCAGAGACGAGGGTGATACCAGGGTGAATATGACTGTAGAGACGAGGGTGATACCAGGGTGAAAGTGACTGCAGAGACGAGGGTGATACCAGGGTGAATATGACTGTAGAGACGAGGGTGATACCAGGGTGAATATGACCGTAGAGACGAGGGTGATACCAGGGTGAATATGACCGTAGAGACGAGGGTGATACCAGGGTGAATATGACTGCAGAGACGAGGGTGATACCAGGGTGAATATGACTGTAGAGACGAGGGTGATACCAGGGTGAAAGTGACTGCAGAGACGAGGGTGATACCAGGGTGAATATGACTGTAGAGACGAGGGTGATACCAGGGTGAATATGACTGTAGAGACGAGGGTGATACCAGGGTGAATATGACTGTAGAGACGAGGGTGATACCACGGTGAATATGACTGTAGAGACGAGGGTGATACCAGGGTGAATATGACTGTAGAGACGAGGGTGATACCAGGGTGAATATGACTGTAGAGACGAGGGTGATACCAGGGTGAATATGACTGTAGAGACGAGGGTGATACCAGGGTGAATATGACTGTAGAGACGAGGGTGATACCAGGGTGAATATGACTGTAGAGACGAGGGTGATACCAGGGTGAATATGACTGTAGAGACGAGGGTGATACCAGGGTGAATATGACTGTAGAGACGAGGGAGATACCAGTGTGAATATAGGATGAGGGTTGCAGTGAGATGAGAAGATGAACAGCCTCTAGTAAAGATGAGGTCAAGTGCCTGTCTTGTGAGTTGGAGGAGACTGGGAAAGGATGTGGTCAAAAGAGGCAAGGAGGGGAAAGAGAGTTGGAAAAAAATGAATCGAAGTCAGTCGGGAGGTTGAAGTTGCCAAGTACGAGGAGCAGTGAGCCATCGTCAGGAAGCTCATTGAGGAACTCTCCAAGGACACCTGTTGGGGGATAGATTACAATGTTAAGCTTGAGTGGACAAGTGACAGTGACAGGATGGAATTCAAATGAGGAGATGGAAAGGTGAGAGAGGAGATGGACAGGTAGGAGAGGAGATGGACAGGTGAGAGAGGAGATGGACAGGTGAGAGAGGAGATGGACAGGTGAGAGAGGAGATGGACAGGTGAGAGAGGAGATGGACAGGTGAGAGAGGAGATGGACAGGTGAGAGAGGGAGAAAATTTCCAGTTAGGAGAAATGTGTATCCCTGTTCCACCATCACCGTGACGACCAGATGCTCTCGGACTACGAGAGAAAACATAGTCAGATGAAGAGAGAGCAGCTGGAGTAGCCGTGTTCTCTGGGGTGATCCATGTCTCCGTCAGGGACAACAGGTATAGGGACCGAAGGGCAACATAGGCTGAGAGGAACTCAGCGTTCTCTGGGGTGAACCATGTTTCCATCAGGGACAACAGGTACAGGGACTGAAGGGCAGCATAGGCTGAGAGGAACTCAGCGTTCTTGACCGCAGATCGGCAGTTCCAAACGCTGTCAGAGACCCGTAATTCCACAACGGTTGTGAGCGCAGGGTACACTGAAGTAGAACGGTTGTAGCCAAGGGGTGGGGAGCGTCTGGAAAACTTACAGGGAGAGGACTGAACAGGGGTATAAAACACACACAGGCTAAGTGGGTTTGGAGGCTGTGCTCCACAGCCCCATTGATGCAGGCCCCTCAGTAGTACATCAGTGTTTCTCTGGATCTACAGGGAGAGAGAGAGCTCAGAGCATCCATGCAGAGAACTGCTTCTCCATGGGGCATTTATAGTGTCCATGTAGATGCACACAACTCCTGGTTTGCATCTCAAATGGCACGCTAGTCTCTATATAGGAACCTACTGGCCCTGGTCTAAAGTAGTACACTATAAATAGGGAATAGGGTGCCATAGGGCTCTGGTCAAAAGTAGTACACTATAAAAAGGGAATAGGGTGCCATAGGGCTCTGGTCTAAAGTAGTGCACTATATAGGGAATAGGGTGCCATAGGGCTCTGGTCTAAAGTAGTGCACTATATAGGGAATAGGGTTCCATAGGGCTCTGGTCTATAGTAGTGCACTATATAGGGAATAGGGTGCCATAGGGCTCTGGTCTAAAGTAGTGCACTATATAGGGAATAGGGTGCCATAGGGCTCTGGTCTAAAGTAGTGCACTATAAAAAGGGAAAAGAGTAGTAAGGAAGAGAGAGAATGCATAATGATTAAACGCTTGGCTCACTGTGGACATAGATCACACCACCACAGTGGATATAAAACTACTCAATGGACAGATTCATCTCATTCTGTTACAGAGAGTATATAGACAGACATCTTGAAAAGAGAGAAACCATTTGTATCAAGCATCTCAAGAATCTAGTCCCCTCTGTCCAGGTAGTAGTGGGGCTTGAGTAGGAGGGCTGATCTAGGATCTAGTCCCCTCTGTCCAGGTAGTAGTGGGGCTTGAGTGGGAGGGCTGATCTAGGATCTAGTCCCCTCTGTCCAGGTAGTAGTGGGGCTTGAGTGGGAGGGCTGATCTAGGATCTAGTCCCCTCTGTCCAGGTAGTAGTGGGGCTTGAGTAGGAGGGCTGATCTAGAATATAGTCCCCTCTGTCCAGGTAATCAAATCAAATCAAATCAAATCAAATTTTATTAGTCACATACACATGGTTAGCAGATGTTAATGCGAGTGTAGCGAAATGCTTGTGCTTCTAGTTCCGACAATGCAGTAATAACCAACAAGTAATCTAACCTAACAATTCCACAACTACTACCTTACACACACACACAAGTGTAAAGGGATAAAGAATATGTACATAAAGATATATGAATGAGTGGTGGTACAGAACGGCATGGCAGATGCAGTAGATGGTATAGAGTACGGTATATACATATGAGATGAGTACTGTAGGGTATGTAAACATAAAGTGGCATAGTTTAAAGTGGCTAGTGGTACATGTATTACATAAAGATGGCAAGATGCAGTAGATGATATAGAGTACAGTATATACATATGAGATGGGTAATGTAGGGTATGTAAACATTATATTAAGTGGCATTGTTTAAAGTGGCTAGTGGTACATTTTTACATAATTTCCATCAATTCCCATTATTAAAGTGGCTGGAGTTGAGTCAGTATGTTGGCAGCAGCCGCTAAATGTTAGTGGTGGCTGTTTAACAGTCTGATGGCCTTGAGATAGAAGCTGTTTTTCAGTCTCTCGGTCCCTGCTTTGATGCACCTGTACTGACCTCGCCTTCTGGATGATAGCGGGGTGAACAGGCAGTGGCTTGGGTGGTTGTTGTCCTTGATGATCTTTATGGCCTTCCTGTGACATCGGGTGGTGTAGGTGTCCTGGAGGGCAGGTAGTTTGCCCCTGGTGATGCGTTCTGCAGACCTCACTACCCTCTGGAGAGCCTTACGGTTGTGGGCGGAGCAGTTGCCGTACCAGGCGGTGATACAGCCCGACAGGATGCTCTCGATTGTGCATCTGTAGAAGTTTGTGAGTGCTTTTGGTGACAAGCCGAATTTCTTCAGCCTCCTGAGGTTGAAGAGGCGCTGCTGCGCCTTCTTCACAACGCTGTCTGTGTGGGTGGACCAATTCAGTTTGTCCGTGATGTGTACACCGAGGAACTTAAAACTTTCCACCTTCTCCACTACTGACCCGTCGATGTGGATAGGGGGGTGCTCCCTCTGCTGTTTCCTGAAGTCCACAATCATCTCCTTTGTTTTGTTGACGTTGAGTGTGAGGTTATTTTCCTGACACCACACTCCGAGGGCCCTCACCTCCTCCCTGTAGGCCGTCTCGTCGTTGTTGGTAATCAAGCCTACCACTGTAGTGTCATCCGCAAACTTGATGATTGAGTTGGAGGCGTGCATGGCCACGCAGTCGTGGGTGAACAGGGAGTACAGGAGAGGGCTCAGAACGCACCCTTGTGGGGCCCCAGTGTTGAGGATCAGCGGGGTGGAGATGTTGTTACCTACCCTCACCACCTGGGGGCGGCCCGTCAGGAAGTCCAGGACCCAGTTGCACAGGGCGGGGTCGAGACCCAGGGTCTCGAGCTTGATGACGAGTTTGGAGGGTACTATGGTGTTAAATGCTGAGCTGTAATCGATGAACAGCATTCTCACATGGGTATTCCTCTTGTCCAGATGGGTTAGGGCAGTGTGCAGTGTGGTTGCGATTGCGTCGTCTGTGGACCTATTGGGTCGGTAAGCAAATTGGAGTGGGTCTAGGGTGTCCGGTAGGGTGGAGGTGATATGGTCCTTGACTAGTCTCTCAAAGCACTTCATGATGACGGAAGTGAGTGCTAGTAGTGGGGCTTGAGTGGGAGGGCTGATCTAGGATCTAGTCCCCTCTGTCCAGGTAGTAGTGGGGCTTGAGTGGGAGGGCTGATCTAGGATCTAGTCCCCTCTGTCCAGGTAGTAGTGGGGCTTGAGTGGGAGGGCTGATCTAGGATCTAGTCCCCTCTGTCCAGGTAGTAGTGGGGCTTGAGTGGGAGGGCTGATCTAGGATCTAGTCCCCTCTGTCCAGGTAGTAGTGGGGCTTGAGTAGGAGGGCTGATCTAGAATATAGTCCCCTCTGTCCAGGTAGTAGTGGGGCTTGAGTGGGAGGGCTGATCTAGGATCTAGTCCCCTCTGTCCAGGTAGTAGTGGGGCTTGAGTAGGAGGGCTGATCTAGTCCCCTCTGTCCAGGTAGTAGTGGGGCTTCCTTTGGAACTCTAATCCTCCTACACCATATAAACTAGAAATGTCATTCAAACTTTAAAAACGTGCTGATCGGTCTGGATTGAGTTTCTTGAATGCAACTTTTTTATATATGTTATACTATTTTAAATTATTAATCTTTTTGTCATTTTTTTGTTCCTTTTTTTGTCCTTTTCCCCTCCTTTTTTTGTCCCTCTTTTTGTTATTATTGTCCTTTTTTGGTCATTTTTGTCCTTCTTTTTGTCCTCCATCCACTTTCATGTCCTCATCATTCTAAAGGCTCCATTGGGATGTCATCACTTCCAACATTCCATTCACTGGAAATGCAACTTTGACCAAAAGTTGGAGCACATGACATCTCTACTTCTCTGTTAGTCCAATCTGAAATCGGAACCAAAAACATCTGCTGCCAATCAAAAATGACAGCTGTTTGTCAAAATGTAGAGTGACAAAAAGTAGCTAGCTGACGCTCTCACATTTTGTTGTCAATGAGCATCCGTAATGGAGCTGTCGCTATGGATACTTACACACACACAGAGGAGCGCATGGGGCAGCCCGTAGTTATGATGACGGTGATTGAATTTAGAACAATAGTGTAATGAAGTTGAAGAATTGTGAACACCAAGGAGGCAGCCATGGCCAAGGAGGCAGCCTTCCCAGGATCCTGCCCTGTGCTCTAAATAACTCGACTGGCTAGTTTGCCTGACTGTTAAAGAGAAGGGCGGGCTGTACGTTGATCTCGCTGCTCTGATTGGATGGAGCGAAGCTCTCTCCATTCACTTGCCTTCATATTTCACTCGATCACTTCTCACAGCACGATCATTTAGATTACTGCTGCTGCCTCCTCCCGTCAGCCTGCTACCGTGATAAATCAATAGGCGAGGACGTTCGCTAGCAAGCTGTCAATGTGCATAATATCTAACAAGTGAAGGGAGAGTAGGGAAGGAAGAAGAAACGCTGGTATGTATTCTGACTGAGTGGCAGCTAACTTGTCCGCCCCAGCTATAAGGCTTGAGTACAGGACACAGGTCCAGTCACACACAGACACAGCTATAAGGCTTGAGTACAGGACACAGGTCCAGTCACACGCAGACACAGCTATAAGGCTTGAGTACAGGACACAGGTCCAGTCACACGCAGACACAGCTATAAGGCTTGAGTACAGGACACAGGTCCAGTCACACACAGACACAGCTATAAGGTTTGAGTACAGGACACAGGTCCAGTCACACGCAGACACAGCTATAAGGCTTGAGTACAGGACACAGGTCCAGTCACACACAGACACAGCTATAAGGTTTGAGTACAGGACACAGGTCCAGTCACACACAGACACAGCTATAAGGTTTGAGTACAGGACACAGGTCCAGTCACACGCAGACACAGCTATAAGGCTTGAGTACAGGACACAGGTCCAGTCACACGCAGACACAGCTATAAGGCTTGAGTACAGGACACAGGTCCAGTCACACGCAGACACAGCTATAAGGCTTGAGTACAGGACACAGGTCCAGTCACACGCAGACACACCTCCGCAGGCCGCTCCTAATGCAGCATGGCTGGTATTTTTGACCTCATCTACTTAGGCAAAATAAAACCCTTCGTGTTTTTCAACTGTCACTTTACGGATACGATTATGACTACGAGTATAGCCAGGTCATTCCCATAATATGTAATATCTTGATGTAATACATGTATCACTAGCCACTTTAAACTATGCCACTTTATGTTTACATACCCAATATTACTCATCTCATATGTATATACCGTACTCTATACCATCTACTGCATCTTGCCTATGCCGTTCTGTACCATCACTCATTCATATATCTTTATGTACATATTCTTTATCCCTTTACACTTGTGTGTGTGTATAAGGTAGTAGTTGTGGAATTGTTAGGTTAGATTACTCGTTGGTTATTACTGCATTGTCGGAACTAGAAGCACAAGCATTTCGCTACACTCGCATTAACATCTGCTAACCATGTGTATGTGATCAATAACATTCGATTTGATTTGTTTAAGTGGAAACATCTAGGAGCAACAACGACTCAGCAGCGAGTTGGTAGACCACACAAGCTCACAGGACTGTCGAGTGCTGAAGTGCGTTTTGATATATATATATATATATATTTTAGATTAAGTAGATTAATCTGATACGTAGGCTAAAGGGGAAAACAATTTGTACATTTTTTTAAAATTAAAACTTAATTAAATTTTCACACGAAACAACTAGACGTTTTAATTTGAATCAATCAGCATCAGTCATCTTTTTTTTCAACTCTGAAGACGGTACAGAAATACCCGTGTATGTCTCTTTGTGTAACCGTTAGCGATGATGCTAACGATAATCATCTTCTGGTAAGAGAAGTAAAGGCTTTCCCATAAACCTTCCTAATTAAATGTTAACTATAAAGTACCCTATGCCTACCTAGCAGAATAATATCGTGATTATTTGCATCAATCCAGTGGCCATTTGTTTGTTTAGCAAACTCTGCAATCACAGGATCGCTACAGAAACATTACTAGCCAAACATCGATCTCTTGTTGGTGCTGCACTGGAATTAAAGCTTAACACTACTCCAAAAATTGAAACGTCTTCTATTTTTCCCGGACCTCAAAGGTGGTCTTCTGATGCGGTTTAAAAAAAATTGCGTACCAAATTTTCATTTTTGTAAAACAAAATGGTGAAAATGAAATTTGGGAAAAAACGGAATCAGGCATCATATTTTCCCAGTTAATTAACTTGTGTCCCCCCCTCCTGGGGCCAGTTAACTTGTGTGTCCCCCCTCCTGGGGCCAGTTAACTTGTGTCCCCCCCTCCTGGGGCCAGTTAACTTGTGTCCCCCCCCTCCTGGGGCCAGTTAACTTGTGTCCCCCCCCTCCTTGGGCCAGTTAACTTGTGTCCCCCCCTCCTGGGGCCAGTTAACTTGTGTCCCCCCCTCCTGGGGCCAGTTAACTTGTGTCCCCCCGCCCCTCCTTGGGCTAGTTAACTTGTGTCCCCCCCTCCTGGGGCCAGTTAACTTGTGTCCCCCCCCTCCTGGGGCCAGTTAACTTGTGTCCCCCCCTCCTTGGGCCAGTTAACTTGTGTGTCCCCCTCCTTGGGCCAGAGGTGCTCTGAGGGAAAGGGTTCTCCCTTTCTGGCCACTGGGTCCCTCTTCCCACTGAGATCTTCATTAACGTCATTAAAATATGTTCTAAAAAATAACGTATTTTATTTATATAAAACTTCTCTGTCTCCGTATTACTAACATTTATTCTGTCATGAAGCCCGGCGACGGGAGGATTGATCCAAACTCTGTCTCTCTCTCTCTCTCTCTCTCTCTCTCTCTCTCTCTCTCTCTCTCTCTCTCTCTCTCTCTCTCTCTCTCTCTCTCTCTCTCTCTCTCTCTCTCTCTCTCTCTCTCTCTCTCTCTCTCTCTCTCTCTCTCTCTCTCTCTCTCTCTCTCTCTCTCTCTTTCTCTCTCTCTCTCTCTCTCTCCCTCTCTCCCCCTCTCTCTCCCACTCTCTCTCCCACTCCCTCTCTTTCTCTCTCTCACACACTCCCTGTCTCTCTCTCTCCCCCCCTCTCCCTCTCCCACTCCCTCTCTCTCACCCTCTATCACTCTCTTTCCATCTCTCTCTGATGAGGGAAATCTCTCATTTGTATGCAGTCATTCCAGATGACAGGAAGCCTGCACAGGTTGATCTTTATTGGCATGAGTTCCCGAGTGATGCAGCGGTCTAAGGCAATGCATCTCAGTGCTAGAGGCGTCACTACAGACCCTGGTTTGATTCCGGGCTGTATCACAACCGGCCGTGATTGGACGGTGCACAATTGGCCCAGTGTCGTCCGGGTTAGGGTTTGGCCGGGGTAGGCCGTCATTGTAAATAAGAATTTGTTCTTAACTGACTCGCCTAGTTAAACATAAAATAAATGAGCCTTGCCTTGGAGGCAGAACTGAGTGATTTCTGCTAGATGGAGCAGCTGCAAAATCAAAATGAGGTTTAAAATGGATGACTTTTGTGGCTTTGCCAGCTAGTGACCACTCAGCAGTGCTACCTCCAGTACATGATTCATCCCACTAATGCCAAGCTGCTAAACCTGCTGTAGAGTGATTTCACACCGACTCGAGCAGAGTTAAACCTTCTACTGTAGGGAGTCATGTCCCCATCGTACTAGAATACAAATGGCTATTTAATAGTAAGATTTTAATAGTCTTGCAAAAGTTTAGTTATTTGATAAAAATCCGATTAATTTGAGACGATGGAATAACGGTCTCTGGAGGAAAAGAGGCTTAATGACTTCTTGATTCTCGAAATGTTTTTTTTTAAAGCATTTTATTGAAATGTCGATTTCTTCTGTAAGTCCTGACGTTAACAGGGTTTTATGTCTCGGGGTTTGCTGTTGGTCTCGGTGACATTGGGAATATCCTATGATGAGGACAATTTCTCTCATATTATTGGTTCAGATTATAGTACTGTTTTTTTTTGTTCTTTTTCCCACTGGAGGCTCTGAAAGGTGAAAGGTTCAGTGTGTGTCTCAAGCTGATGTGATAGACTAGGTACAGTTGAAGTCGGAAGTTTACATACACTTAGTTTGGAGCCATTAAAACTAGTTTTTCAACCACTCCACAAGTGTCTTGTTAACAAACTATAGATTTGGCAAGTCGGTTAGAACATCTACTTTGTGCATGACACAAGTCATTTTTCCAACAATTGTTTACAGACAGATTATTTCACTTATAATTCACTGTATCACAATTCCAGTGGGTCAGAAGTTTACATACACTAAGTTGACTGTGCCTTTAAACAGCTTGGAAAATTCCCTAAAATGATGTCATGGCTTTAGAAGCTTCTGATAGGCTAATTGACATCATTTGAGTCCATTGAGGTGTACCTGTGGATGTATTTCAAGGCCTACCTTCAAACTCAGTGCCTCTTTGCTTGACATCACAGTAAAATCAAAAGAAATCAGCCAAGACCTCAGAAAAAAAATTGTAGACCTCCACAAGTCTGGTTCTTCCTTGGGAGCAATTTCCAAAAGCCTGAAGGTACGACGTTCATCTGTAAAAACAATAGTACGCAAGTATAAACACCATGGGACCACGCAGCCGTCATACCGCTCAGGAAGGAGACGCGTTCTGTCTCCTAGAGATGAACGTACTTTGGTGCGAAAAGTGCAAATCAATCACAGAACAACAGCAAAGGACCTTGTGAAGATGCTGGAGGAAACCGGTACAAATGTATCTATATCCACAGAAAAACGAGTCCTATATCGACATAACATGAAAGGTCACTCAGCAAGGAAGAAGCCACTGCCCCAAAACCGCCATAAAAAAGCCAGACTACGGTTTGCAACTGCACATGGGGACAAAGATCGTACTTTTTGGAGAAATGTCTTCTGGTCTGATGAAGCAAAAATAGGGGGAAAAGGGGGAGGCTTGCAAGCCGAAGAACACCATCCCAACCGTGAAGCACGGGGGTGGCAGCATCATGTTGTTGGGGTGCTTTGCTGCAGGAGGGACTGGTGCACTTCACATAATAGATGGCATCATGAGGACGGAAAATTATGTGGATATATTGAAGCAACATCTCAAGACATCAATCAGGAAGTTAAAGCTTGGTCGCAAATGGGTCTTCCAAATGGACAATGACCCCAAGCAAACTTCCAAAATTGTGGCAAAATGGCTTAAGGACAACAAAGTCAAGGTATTGGAGTGGCCATCACAAAGCCCTGACCTCAATCCTATAGAAAATGTGTGGGCAGAACTGAAAAAGCGTGTGCGAGCAAGGAGGCCTACAAACCTGACTCAGTTACACCAGCTCTGTCAGGAGGAATGGGCCAAAATTCACCCAACTTATTGTGGGAAGCTTGTGGAAGGCTCCCCGAAATGTTTGACCCAAGTTAAACAATTTAAAGGCAATGCTACCAAATACTAACTGAGTGTATGTAAACTTCTGAACCACTGGGAATGTGATGAAAGAAATAAAAGCTGAAATAAATAATTCTCTCTACTACTATTCTGACATTTCACATTCTTAAAATAAAGTGCTGATCCTAACTGACCTAAGAGAGGAGATTTTTACTAGGATTAAATGTCAGGAAATGTGAAAAACTGAGTTGAAATGTATTTGGCTAAAGTGTATGTAAACTTCCGACTTCAACTGTACCATATATCTATCATATATGTCCCAGTACGCAACTTGGTAGTTTCCTGCAGTATCTGTAAAGGTCAAAAGGTCATGGTAATTTCCCCAGTTTCACCCCGTCGAGCTGTTGTGTCAGGCTAGGTGGTCCTGTATAGTGATGATGTCAGTGTTTCCCCAGTTTCACCCTATCAGGCTGATGTTACAGGCTAGGTGGTCCTGTATAGTGATGATGTCAGTGTTTCTCCAGATTCACCCTATCAGGCTGATGTTACAGGCTAGGTGGTCCTGTATAGTGATGATGTCAGTGTTTCTCCAGTTTCACCCCATCAGGCTGATGTTACAGGCTAGGTGGTCCTGTATAGTGATGATGTCAGTGTTTCTCCAGTTTCACCCTATCAGGCTGATGTTACAGGCTAGGCGGTCCTGTATAGTGATGATGTCAGTGTTTCTCCAGTTTCACCCTATCAGGCTGATGTTACAGGCTAGGTGGTCCTGTATAGTGATGGTCAGTGTTTCCCCAGTTTCACCCCATCAGGCTGATGTTACAGGCTAGGTGGTCCTGTATAGTGATGATGTCAGTGTCTCCCCAGTTTCACCCTATCTCCTGTTTGTATTATGTCCCTATTGGTACCCTATTAGGTACCATTAGCACATATGGCCAATTTCATTATGAAGGGAGTAGGGTGCCATTTGGGACACATCTGTGAATCTGGATACAGTTTCTCCTTTACTCTGGACCATGGGACATGATATCACATGATATAACATGATATGATATGATACAATATGACACAATATGATGTGATATAACATGATATGATATAATATAATATGATATCACATGATATGACATGATATAACATGATACAATATGATACAATATGATACAATATGATGTGATATAACATGATATGATATATAATATGATATCATATGATATGATATCACATGATATGACATGATATGATATAATATGATACGATATGACATAATATGATATCACATGATATCACATGATATAACATGATATGATATCACATGATATAACATGATATGATATAATATAATATCACATGATATGACATGATATCACATGATATGACATAATATGATATCACATGATATAACATGATATGATATCACATGATATGACATGATATGATATAATATGATACGATATGACATAATATGATATCACATGATATCACATGATATAACATGATATGATATCACATAATATAACATAATATGATATCACATGATATAACATAATATGATATCACATGATATCACATGATATAACATGATATGATATCACATGATATAACATGATACGATATACGATATAATATGATGTGATATAACATGATATGATATAATATGATTTAATATGTTGTGATATGATATGACATGATATGATGTATGATATGATTTAATTTAATATGATATGATATATAATATGATACAACATAATATGCAATATAATATGATACTGTATATGGTATGATATAATCTATAATAAAATAATTTGACATTATATGATATGCATCTCTCTAATACAGAATATAGTAATATAGGCTATTTAGCAGACACTTTTATCCAAAGCGAGTTACAGTCGTGAGTGCATATATGTTTCCATGTATAGGTGGCCCTGGGAATCGAACACGCTACCCTGGCGTTGCTAGGGCGACGCTCTATCAACTGAGATACAAACGAGCGCTCTCGCTCCCTCTAACACTTATCTCTCTCTCTCTGTCGTACCTCAGTCTTTCCAGCTCTTTAAGTATTTAACATTTCTGTAGCGTCTTTCATTTTGAATTGATCCAGATTGCCCATATCTTCACTGAGCTGAGCCTTACTAGAATATACAATCTTTGATTTAGTAGCCATGCCATCGCACTCCCTCTGGATATCAACCTCTCCCAGAAACATGATCAGTAGGATAGAACTGGGATATCTGGAGGATAGAGCTCTCTATATGGACGTCTGTAGGATAGAGAGCTCTATGTGGACGTCTGTAGGATAGAGCTCTATGTGGATGTCTGGAGGATAGAGCTCTATGTGGATGTCTGGAGGATAGAACTCTCTATGTGGATGTCTGTAGGATAGAGCTCTCTATGTGGCCGTCTGGAGGATAGAGAGCTCTATGTGGATGTCTGGAGGATAGAGAGCTCTATGTGGATGTCTGTAGGATAGAGCTCTATGTGGCCGTCTGTAGGATAGAGAGCTCTATGTGGCCGTCTGGAGGATAGAGAGCTCTATGTGGATGTCTGTAGGATAGAGCTCTATGTGGATGTCTGGAGGATAGAGCTCTCTATGTGGCCGTCTGGAGGATAGAGAGCTCTATGTGGATGTCTGGAGGATAGAGAGCTCTATGTGGATGTCTGGAGGATAGAGCTCTCTATGTGGCCGTCTGGAGGATAGAGAGCTCTATGTGGATGTCTGGAGGATAGAGAGCTCTATGTGGATGTCTGTAGGATAGAGCTCTCTATGTGGACGTCTGTAGGATAGAGCTCTATGTGGATGTCTGGAGGATAGAGCTCTATGTGGATGTCTGGAGGATAGAGCTCTCTATGTGGATGTCTGTAGGATAGAGCTCTCTATGTGGCCGTCTGGAGGATAGAGAGCTCTATGTGGATGTCTGGAGGATAGAGAGCTCTATGTGGATGTCTGTAGGATAGAGCTCTATGTGGCCGTCTGTAGGATAGAGAGCTCTATGTGGCCGTCTGGAGGATAGAGAGCTCTATGTGGATGTCTGTAGGATAGAGCTCTATGTGGATGTCTGGAGGATAGAGCTCTCTATGTGGCCGTCTGGAGGATAGAGAGCTCTATGTGGATGTCTGGAGGATAGAGAGCTCTATGTGGATGTCTGGAGGATAGAGCTCTCTATGTGGCCGTCTGGAGGATAGAGAGCTCTATGTGGATGTCTGGAGGATAGAGAGCTCTATGTGGATGTCTGTAGGATAGAGCTCTCTATGTGGACGTCTGTAGGATAGAGCTCTCTATGTGGACGTCTGGAGGATAGAGCTCTATGTGGATGTCTGGAGGATAGAGCTCTCTATGTGGACGTCTGTAGGATAGAGCTCTCTATGTGGACGTCTGTAGGATAGAGCTCTCTATGTGGATGTCTGGAGGATAGAGCTCTATGTGGACGTCTGTAGGATAGAGCTCTCTATGTGGACGTCTGTAGGATAGAGCTCTCTATGTGGATGTCTGTAGGATAGAGCTCTATGTGGATGTCTGTAGGATAGAGCTCTCTATGTGGACGTCTGTAGGATAGAGCTCTCTATGTGGATGTCTGTAGGATAGAGCTCTATGTGGATGTCTGGAGGATAGAGCTCTATGTGGATGTCTGTAGGATAGAGCTCTATGTGGACGTCTGTAGGATAGAGCTCTCTATGTGGACGTCTGTAGGATAGAGCTCTCTATGTGGATGTCTGTAGGATAGAGCTCTATGTGGACGTCTGTAGGATAGAGCTCTCTATGTGGAAGTCTGTAGGATAGAGCTCTCTATGTGGATGTCTGGAGGATAGAGCTCTATGTGGATGTCTGTAGGATAGAGCTCTCTATGTGGATGTCTGTAGGATAGAGCTCTATGTGGATGTCTGTAGGATAGAGCTCTATGTGGATGTTTGGAGGATAGAGCTCTATGTGGATGTCTGTAGGATAGAGCTCTATGTGAATGTCTGTAGGATAGAGCTCTCTATGTGGACGTCTGTAGGATAGAGCTCTATGTGGATGTCTGGAGGATAGAGCTCTCTATGTGGATGTCTGGAGGATAGAGCTCTATGTGGATGTCTGTAGGATAGAGAGCTCTATGTGGATGTCTGTAGGATAGAGAGCTCTATGTGGATGTCTGGAGGATAGAGAGCTCTATGTGGATGTCTGGAGGATATAGAGCTCTATGTGGATGTCTCTAGGATAGAGCTCTATGTGTGGATGTCTGTAGGATAGAGCTCTATGTGGATGTCTGGAGGATAGAGCTCTCTATGTGGATGTCTGTAGGATAGAGCTCTATGTGGATGTCTGGAGGATAGAGCTCTATGTGGATGTCTGGAGGATAGAGCTCTATGTGGATGTCTGTAGGATAGAGAGCTCTATGTGGATGTCTGGAGGATAGAGCTCTATGTGGATGTCTGTAGGATAGAGCTCTATGTGGATGTCTGTAGGATAGAGCTCTATGTGGATGTCTGTAGGATAGAGAGCTCTATGTGGATGTCTGTAGGATAGAGCTCTATGTGGATGTCTGGAGGATAGAGCTCTATGTGGATGTCTGTAGGATTGAGAGCTCTATGTGGATGTCTGGAGGTTAGAGAGCTCTATGTGGATGTCTGTAGGATAGAGAGCTCTATGTGGATGTCTGGAGGATAGAGCTATATGTAGATGTCTGTAGGATAGAGCTCTATGTGGATGTCTGGAGGATAGAGAGCTCTATGTGGATGTCTGTAGGATAGAGAGCTCTATGTGGATGTCTGTAGGATAGAGCTCTATGTGGATGTCTGGAGGATAGAGAGCTCTATGTGGATGTCTGTAGGATAGAGAGCTCTATGTGGATGTATGTAGGATAGAGAGCTCTATGTGGATGTCTGGAGGATAGAGCTCTATGTGGATGTCTGTAGGATAGAGCTCTCTATGTGGATGTCTGGAGGATAGAGAGCTCTATGTGGATGTCTGTAGGATAGAGAGCTCTATGTGGATGTCTGTAGGATAGAGCTCTATGTGGATGTCTGTAGGATAGAGAGCTCTATGTGGATGTCTGTAGGATAGAGCTCTATGTGGATGTCTGTAGGATAGAGCTCTATGCGGATGTCTGGAGGATAGAGAGCTCTATGTGGATGTCTGTAGGATAGAGAGCTCTATGTGGATGTCTGGAGGATAGAGAGCTCTATGTGGATGTCTGTAGGATAGAGCTCTATGTGGATGTCTGGAGGATAGAGAGCTCTATGTGGATGTCTGGAGGATAGAGCTCTATGCGGATGTCTGGAGGATAGAGAGCTCTATGTGGATGTCTGTAGGATAGAGCTCTATGTGGATGTCTGGAGGATAGAGAGCTCTATGTGGATGTCTGGAGGATAGAGAGCTCTATGTGGATGTCTGGAGGATAGAGAGCTCTATGTGGATGTCTGTAGGATAGAGCTCTATGTGGATGTCTGGAGGATAGAGAGCTCTATGTGGATGTCTGGAGGATAGAGAGCTCTATGTGGATGTCTGTAGGATAGAGCTCTATGTGGATGTCTGGAGGATAGAGAGCTCTATGTGGATGTCTGTAGGATAGAGCTCTATGTGGATGTCTGGAGGATAGAGAGCTCTATGTGGATGTCTGGAGGATAGAGAGCTCTATGTGGATGTCTGGAGGATAGAGAGCTCTATGTGGATGTCTGTAGGATATAGAGCTCTATGCGGATGTCTGTAGGATAGAGAGCTCTATGTGGATGTCTCTAGGATAGAGTAAGAATAGAGTATATGTGGATTTCTCAATCTAGATTCTTCTGGACAATTGCTGATATAATTGTAATACTGTCAAGAAGACAAGAGGTCATGAATTCTCTAAACAAGCTCCAATTTTCCTATTAGATAATCTAGAGTAAAGGACATTGAGTGGCGTTGTGTTATGTCTTAGTATAAAATGTAAAATGCTGTTTTCTGTAAGCTAGTAGGTTTTCCTTAAATCAGCTGTCCCATCATGTTTCTGACTCCAAGATGTGTTGACTTCAGATCCTAAAGGTTATTTTTTCTTGAATGCCACTCCTTCCTCCTGGATGCTTATTGGCCACCAGGTAATGTCCTACCTCCTGCTTCCTGGTTCCCCCTGGGCTCTGGCCAATCAAAGGTCAGCATTACAGCCTGCTGAGTTTCCTGTCTGCATATTTACTCAGCTCTAATTGCAGTGGTATTAAAACCAATGTGCATAGAACAAAGGACTGCTGGGAAGATACTGAAGTTCATTTATTTGTTTTTTTAAAGGAATTTGTATCTGGCATTCAAGAGCACTGAGTTAAAAATCCATAGAAACAGATTACTGCTGTGAAACTAGTGTCCATAGAGACAGACTACTGCTGTGAAACTAGGGTCCATGGAGACAGACTACTGCTGTGAAACTAGGGTCCAAAGAGACAGACTACTGCTGTGAAACTAGTGTCCATAGAGACAGACTACTGCTGTGAAACTAGGGTCCATGGAGACAGACTACTGCTTTGAAACTAGTGTCCATAGAGACAGACTACTGCTGTGAAACTAGGGTCCATGGAGACAGACTACTGCTGTGAAACTAGTGTCCATGGAGACAGACTACTGCTGTGAAACTAGGGTCCATAGAGACAGACTACTGCTGTGAAACTAGTGTCCATAGAGACAGACTACTGCTGTGAAACTAGGGTCCATGGAGACAGACTACTGCTGTGAAACTAGTGTCCATAGAGACAGACTACTGCTGTGAAACTAGTGTCCATAGAGACAGACTACTGCTGTGAAACTAGGGTCCATAGAGACAGACTACTGCTGTGAAACTAGGGTCCATGGAGACAGACTACTGCTGTGAAACTAGTGTCCATAGAGACAGACTACTGCTGTGAAACTAGTGTCCATAGAGACAGACTACTGCTGTGAAACTAGGGTCCATAGAGACAGACTACTGCTGTGAAACTAGGGTCCATGGAGACAGACTACTGCTGTGAAACTAGGGTCCATGGAGACAGACTACTGCTGTGAAACTAGTGTCCATAGAGACAGACTACTGCTGTGAAACTAGTGTCCATAGAGACAGACTACTGCTGTGAAACTAGGGTCCATAGAGACAGACTACTGCTGTGAAACTAGGGTCCATGGAGACAGACTACTGCTGTGAAACTAGGGTCCATGGAGACAGACTACTGCTGTGAAACTAGTGTCCATAGAGACAGACTACTGCTGTGAAACTAGTGTCCATAGAGACAGACTACTGCTGTGAAACTAGGGTCCATAGAGACAGACTACTGATGTGAAACTAGGGTCCATGGAGACAGACTACTGCTGTGAAACTAGTGTCCATAGAGACAGACTACTGCTGTGAAACTAGGGTCCATGGAGACAGACTACTGCTGTGAAACTAGTGTCCATAGAGACAGACTACTGCTGTGAAACTAGGGTCCATAGAGACAGACTACTGCTGTGAAACTAGTGTCCATAGAGACAGACTACTGCTGTGAAACTAGGGTCCATGGAGACAGACTACTGCTGTGAAACTAGTGTCCATAGAGACAGACTACTGCTGTGAAACTAGTGTCCATAGAGACAGACTACTGCTGTGAAACTAGGGTCCATAGAGACAGACTACTGCTGTGAAACTAGGGTCCATGGAGACAGACTACTGCTGTGAAACTAGGGTCCATGGAGACAGACTACTGCTGTGAAACTAGTGTCCATAGAGACAGACTACTGCTGTGAAACTAGTGTCCATAGAGACAGACTACTGATGTGAAACTAGTGTCCATAGAGACAGACTACTGATGTGAAACTAGTGTCCATAAAGACAGACTACTGCTGTGAAACTAGTGTCCATAGAGACAGACTACTGCTGTGAAACTAGGGTACATAGAGACAGACTACTGCTGTGAAACTAGGGTACATAGAGACAGACTACTGCTGTGAAACTAGGGTCCATGGAGACAGACTACTGCTGTGAAACTAGTGTCCGTAGAGACAGACTACTGCTGTGAAACTAGTGTCCATAGAGACAGACTACTGCTGTGAAACTAGGGTCCGTAGAGACAGACTACTGCTGTGAAACTAGGGTCCATGGAGACAGACTACTGCTGTGAAACTAGTGTCCATAGAGACAGACTACTGCTGTGAATCTAGGGTTGCACGATTCTGGTAACTTTGACAGAATTCTCTGGTTGTCCAGAAATCCTGTTTGGAGGATTTCCTGCTTATTTCCTCATAATTCCAGAAGACTTCCAACCAGGATTTCTGGGTAAATTACCAGACTTTTTCAACCCTATGTGAAACCAAGGTGCATAGAACAGGCTGTGGAATACTACTGGGATGTGAAAGGTCAAACGACCATCCAATTCAGGAGTCGTGATGAATCTGCAGTTGTTCTGTGTTGTGGGGTGTAGCAGATTTTACATCTCTGTAAAATCCAACACATTGTGATGATGGAATGATTGGGTTCCCAGCAATACTCTGACAGAAGGGCTAAGCACTTCTACAATGTGTCACACAGCCAGGAGTGGTGGGTGTGGAGTCAAGCGCAGAGAGCAGAGGATCATGGGGGAAACCGAACTGTATTGCGGTATCCAAAATAAACGCCCGAAAACAACAGGCGATAATCAAAAGTGTCCAACCCAAAACTGGGCACAAACAGACAGGGAACACAACACGCAACAAACCTCGACTAACAGAAAACAAGCCCGCACAACATCAGGCTGGCCTAACAGGCTTAAATAGTCCTGAATCAAAACTCAAACACGAAACAGGTGCAACCAATAAGACCAAACCAACAGAAAAGGAAAAGGGGATCGGTGGCAGCTAGTAGACCGGCGACGACGACCGCCGAGCGCCACCCGAACAGGCAGGGGCGCCACCTTCGGTGGGAGTCGTGACACAATGGGCTGCTGTGTAATATCATCAGCCAACCACTAACTCAAGCCCTTTCTCAAGGTTACTGTGATAAGGTTATCCCGACCTTTTCACTAGACCTGATTACCCCTTCAAAACCCTGCATTCTAAACATGACCCTGTCAAAACCCTGGATTCTAAACATTACCCAGTCAAAACCCTGCATTCTAAATGTTCACCCTGTCAAAACCCTGCATTCTAAATGTTCACCCGTCAAAACCCTGCATTCTGAACATTATCCAGTCAAAACCCAGCATTCTAAATGTTCACCCTGTCAAAACCCTGCATTCTAAATGTTCACCTCGTCAAAACCCTGCATTCTAAATGTTCACCCGTCAAAACCCTGCATTCTAAACATTACCCAGTCAAAACCCTGCATTCTAAACATTACCCAGTCAAACCCTGCATTCTGAACATTATCCAGTCAAAACCCTGCATTCTAAACATTACCCCGTCAAACCCTGCATTCTGAACATTATCCAGTCAAAACCCTGCATTCTGAACATTACCCAGTCAAAATCCTGCATTCTAAACATTACCCCGTCAAAACCCTGCATTCTGAACATTATCCAGTCAAAACCCTGCATTCTGAACATTATCCAGTCAAAACCCTGCATTCTAAACATTACCCAGTCAAACCCTGCATTCTAAACATTACCCCGTCAAAACCCTGCATTCTAAACATTACCCAGTCAAAACCCTGCATTCTAAACATTACCCAATCAAAACCCTGCATTCTAAATGTTCACCCGTCAAAACCCTGCATTCCAAACATTACCCAGTCAAAACCCTGCATTCTGAACATTACCCAGTCAAAACCCTGCATTCTGAACATTATACAGTCAAAACCCTGCATTCTAAACATTACCCAGTCAAACCCTGCATTCTAAACATTAACCCGTCAAAACCCTGCATTCTAAACATTACCCAGTCAAAACCCTGCATTCTAAATGTTCACCCTGTCAAAACCCTGCATTCTAAATGTTCACCCGTCAAAACCCTGCATTCTGAACATTATCCAGTCAAAACCCTGCATTCTAAACATTACCCAGTCAAAACCCTGCATTCTAAATGTTCACCCTGTCAAAACCCAGCATTCTAAATGTTCACCCTGTCAAAACCCTGCATTCTAAATGTTCACCTCGTCAAAACCCTGCATTCTAAATGTTCACCCGTCAAAACCCTGCATTCTAAACATTACCCAGTCAAAACCCTGCATTCTAAACATTACCCAGTCAAACCCTGCATTCTGAACATTATCCAGTCAAAACCCTGCATTCTAAACATTACCCCGTCAAACCCTGCATTCTGAACATTATCCAGTCAAAACCCTGCATTCTGAACATTACCCAGTCAAAATCCTGCATTCTAAACATTACCCCGTCAAAACCCTGCATTCTGAACATTATCCAGTCAAAACCCTGCATTCTGAACATTATCCAGTCAAAACCCTGCATTCTAAACATTACCCAGTCAAACCCTGCATTCTAAACATTACCCCGTCAAAACCCTGCATTCTAAACATTACCCAGTCAAAACCCTGCATTCTAAACATTACCCAATCAAAACCCTGCATTCTAAATGTTCACCCGTCAAAACCCTGCATTCCAAACATTACCCAGTCAAAACCCTGCATTCTGAACATTACCCAGTCAAAACCCTGCATTCTGAACATTATACAGTCAAAACCCTGCATTCTAAACATTACCCAGTCAAACCCTGCATTCTAAACATTAACCCGTCAAAACCCTGCATTCTAAACATTACCCAGTCAAAACCCTGCATTCTAAATGTTCACCCGTCAAAACCCTGCATTCCAAACATTACCCAGTATAAACCCTGCATTCTAAATGTTCACCCAGTCAAAACCCTGCATTCTAAATGTTCACCCTGTCAAAACCCTGCATTCTAAACATTACCCCGTAAAAACCCTGCATTCTAAACATTACCCAGTCAAAACCCTGCATTTTAAACATTACCCAATCAAAACCCGGCATTCTAAATGTTCACCCGTCAAAACCCTGCATTCTAAATGTTCACCCTGTCAAAACCCTGCATTCTAAACATTACCCAGTCAAAACCCGGCATTCTAAATGTTCACCCTGTCAAAACCCTGCATTCTAAATGTTCACCCAGTCAAAACCCTGCATTCTAAATGTTCACCCTGTCAAACCCTGCATTCTAAACATTACCCAGTCAAAACCCTGCATTCTAAACATTACCCAGTCAAAACCCTGCATTCTAAATGTTCACCCTGTCAAAACCCTGCATTCTAAACATTACCCAGTATAAACCCTGCATTCTAAATGTTCACCCTGTCAAAACCCTGCATTCTAAATGTTCACCCTGTCAAACCCTGCATTCTAAACATTACCCAGTCAAAACCCTGCATTCTAAATGTTACTACCAGCCTGTGTATTGATTGCCTTGCGACACTCTCATTGAAATGTACGCGTAGCCCATATCAAATGCATAATGATGAAACATTAACATTGATCCTGTTAAAAACCAGATGGTAACTTTATTGGTGCTTCATTCATTCAGTCATGCTGTCATGTTTGCTTTTCTTACGCTGAAGTTTACTTACAGAGCGGCGAGACAAAGCGTCTCACTTCCTGGTCAACCAAACAGGAGTTCGAGTTTCTTCTTCTTCTCTGGTTTATCAGCGGTTGGCATCCAATGGGATGCCATACTGCCCCAAACCGAACTATAGGAAAGATCCATTACACGTTGTCATACAAAATGGAAAAGGGGAAATGTAATGTATAACATTTAATTATACATCTATTTTTAATTACCCTACCAACTAACCCTACACTCATTAAACTCCCCCACCTCATTACCCTACCAACTAACCCTACACTCATTAAGACCCAGCACCTGTTTGACGGGTAATCTGGCTAGGCTAGCTATACATTTAGTTGGCTATCTACCTTGAACGGCAATAACAGAAACACTTAACCGCCAAAACATATGCACTCCCGTAGCAATCTACTCAGTGGTGAGAAAAGAATGGAGCCGAATTTATCAAAGAAAGAAAGTACCAATAGCATGGCTCATCTCATGACGGAGATAAGGATCCTAGGTACAACATTTTTTTTAAAGATGGACGAAATGAAGTATTGAGTATTGAAAAAGGAATGAATGGTAAAGTTGACAACTTACCTGCATCTTTGGAGAAAACCATTCAGGATAATCATAGTTTCAGAGAAAACCATTCAGGATAATCATAGTTTCAGAGAAAACCATTCAGGATAATCATAGTTTCAGAGAAAACCATTCAGGATAATCATAGTTTCAGAGAAAACCATTCAGGATAATCATAGTTTCAGAGAAAACTATTCAGGATAATCATAGTTTCAGAGAAAACCATTCAGGATAATCATAGTTTCAGAGAAAACCATTCAGGATAATCATAGTTTCAGAGAAATCCATTCAGGATAATCATAGTTTCAGAGAAATCCATTCAGGATAATCATAGTTTCAGAGAAATCCATTCAGGATAATCATAGTTTCAGAGAAATCCATTCAGGATAATCATAGTTTCAGAGAAATCCATTCAGGATAATCATAGTTTCAGAGAAAACCATTCAGGATAATCATACAGTTTCAGAGAAAACCATTCAGGATAATCATACAGTTTCAGAGAAAACCATTCAGGATAATCATAGTTTCAGAGAAAACCATTCAGGATAATCATAGTTTCAGAGAAAACCATTCAGGATAATCATAGTTTCAGAGAAAACCATTCAGGATAATCATAGTTTCAGAGAAAACCATTCAGGATAATCATAGTTTCAGAGAAAACCATTCAGGATAATCATAGTTTCAGAGGAAACCATTCAGGATAATCATAGTTTCAGAGAAAACCATTCAGGATAATCATAGTTTCAGAGAAAACCATTCAGGATGATCATAGTTTCAGAGAAAACCATTCAGGATAATCATAGTTTCAGAGAAAACCATTTAGGATAATCATAGTTTCAGAGAAATCCATTCAGGATAATCATAGTTTCAGAGAAAACCATTCAGGATAATCATAGTTTCAGAGAAAACCATTCAGGATAATCATACAGTTTCAGAGAAAACAATTCAGGATAATCATACAGTTTCAGAGAAAACAATTCAGGATAATCATAGTTTCAGAGAAAACCATTCAGGATAATCATAGTTTCAGAGAAAACCATTCAGGATAATCATAGTTTCAGAGAAAACCATTCAGGATAATCATAGTTTCAGAGAAAACCATTCAGGATAATCATAGTTTCAGAGAAATCCATTCAGGATAATCATAGTTTCAGAGAAATCCATTCAGGATAATCATAGTTTCAGAGAAATCCATTCAGGATAATCATAGTTTCAGAGAAAACCATTCAGGATAATCATAGTTTCAGAGAAAACCATTCAGGATAATCATAGTTTCAGAGAAAACCATTCAGGATAATCATAGTTTCAGAGAAAACCATTCAGGATAGTCATAGTTTCAGAGAAATCCATTCAGGATAATCATAGTTTCAGAGAAAACCATTCAGGATAATCATAGTTTCAGAGAAAACCATTCAGGATAATCATACAGTTTCAGAGAAAACAATTCAGGATAATCATAGTTTCAGAGAAAACCATTCAGGATAATCATAGTTTCAGAGAAAACCATTCAGGATAATCATAGTTTCAGAGAAAACCATTCAGGATAATCATAGTTTCAGAGAAAACCATTCAGGATAATCATAGTTTCAGAGAAAACCATTCAGGATAATCATAGTTTCAGAGAAAACCATTCAGGATAATCATAGTTTCAGAGAAAACCATTCAGGATAATCATAGTTTCAGAGAAAACCATTCAGGATAATCATAGTTTCAGAGAAAACCATTCAGGATAATCATACAGTTTCAGAGAAAACCATTCAGGATAATCATACAGTTTCAGAGAAAACCATTCAGGATAATCATAGTTTCAGAGAAAACCATTCAGGATAATCATAGTTTCAGAGAAAACCATTCAGGATAATCATAGTTTCAGAGAAATCCATTCAGGATAATCATAGTTTCAGAGAAATCCATTCAGGATAATCATAGTTTCAGAGAAATCCATTCAGGATAATCATAGTTTCAGAGAAATCCATTCAGGATAATCATAGTTTCAGAGAAATCCATTCAGGATAATCATAGTTTCAGAGAAAACCATTCAGGATAATCATACAGTTTCAGAGAAAACCATTCAGGATAATCATACAGTTTCAGAGAAAACCATTCAGGATAATCATAGTTTCAGAGAAAACCATTCAGGATAATCATAGTTTCAGAGAAAACCATTCAGGATAATCATAGTTTCAGAGAAAACCATTCAGGATAATCATAGTTTCAGAGAAAACCATTCAGGATAATCATAGTTTCAGAGAAAACTATTCAGGATAATCATAGTTTCAGAGAAAACCATTCAGGATAATCATAGTTTCAGAGAAAACCATTCAGGATAATCATAGTTTCAGAGAAATCCATTCAGGATAATCATAGTTTCAGAGAAATCCATTCAGGATAATCATAGTTTCAGAGAAATCCATTCAGGATAATCATAGTTTCAGAGAAATCCATTCAGGATAATCATAGTTTCAGAGAAAACCATTCAGGATAATCATACAGTTTCAGAGAAAACCATTCAGGATAATCATACAGTTTCAGAGAAAACCATTCAGGATAATCATAGTTTCAGAGAAAACCATTCAGGATAATCATAGTTTCAGAGAAAACCATTCAGGATAATCATAGTTTCAGAGAAAACCATTCAGGATAATCATAGTTTCAGAGAAAACCATTCAGGATAATCATAGTTTCAGAGAAAACCATTCAGGATAATCATAGTTTCAGAGAAATCCATTCAGGATAATCATAGTTTCAGAGAAATCCATTCAGGATAATCATAGTTTCAGAGAAATCCATTCAGGATAATCATAGTTTCAGAGAAAACCATTCAGGATAATCATAGTTTCAGAGAAAACCATTCAGGATAATCATAGTTTCAGAGAAAACCATTCAGGATAATCATAGTTTCAGAGAAAACCATTCAGGATAATCATAGTTTCAGAGAAAACCATTCAGGATAATCATAGTTTCAGAGAAAACCATTCAGGATAATCATAGTTTCAGAGAAAACCATTCAGGATAGTCATAGTTTCAGAGAAAACCATTCAGGATAATCATAGTTTCAGAGAAAACCATTCAGGATAATCATAGTTTCAGAGAAAACCATTCAGGATAATCATAGTTTCAGAGAAAACCATTCAGGATAATCATAGTTTCAGAGAAAACCATTCAGGATAATCATAGTTTCAGAGAAAACCATTCAGGATAATCATAGTTTCAGAGAAAACCATTCAGGATAATCATAGTTTCAGAGAAAACCATTCAGGATAATCATAGTTTCAGAGAAAACCATTCAGGATAATCATAGTTTCAGAGAAATCTATTCAGGATAATCATAGTTTCAGAGAAAACCATTCAGGATAATCATAGTTTCAGAGAAAACCATTCAGGATAATCATAGTTTCAGAGAAATCCATTCAGGATAATCATAGTTTCAGAGAAATCCATTCAGGATAATCATAGTTTCAGAGAAATCCATTCAGGATAATCATAGTTTCAGAGAAATCCATTCAGGATAATCATAGTTTCAGAGAAAACCATTCAGGATAATCATACAGTTTCAGAGAAAACCATTCAGGATAATCATACAGTTTCAGAGAAAACCATTCAGGATAATCATAGTTTCAGAGAAAACCATTCAGGATAATCATAGTTTCAGAGAAAACCATTCAGGATAATCATAGTTTCAGAGAAAACCATTCAGGATAATCATAGTTTCAGAGAAAACCATTCAGGATAATCATAGTTTCAGAGAAATCCATTCAGGATAATCATAGTTTCAGAGAAATCCATTCAGGATAATCATAGTTTCAGAGAAATCCATTCAGGATAATCATAGTTTCAGAGAAAACCATTCAGGATAATCATAGTTTCAGAGAAAACCATTCAGGATAGTCATAGTTTCAGAGAAAACCATTCAGGATAATCATAGTTTCAGAGAAAACCATTCAGGATAATCATAGTTTCAGAGAAAACCATTCAGGATAATCATAGTTTCAGAGAAAACCATTCAGGATAATCATAGTTTCAGAGAAAACCATTCAGGATAATCATAGTTTCAGAGAAAACCATTCAGGATAGTCATAGTTTCAGAGAAATCCATTCAGGATAATCATAGTTTCAGAGAAAACCATTCAGGATAATCATAGTTTCAGAGAAAACCATTCAGGATAATCATACAGTTTCAGAGAAAACCATTCAGGATAATCATAGTTTCAGAGAAAACCATTCAGGATAATCATAGTTTCAGAGAAAACCATTCAGGATAATCATAGTTTCAGAGAAAACCATTCAGGATAGTCATAGTTTCAGAGAAAACCATTCAGGATAATCATAGTTTCAGAGAAAACCATTCAGGATAATCATAGTTTCAGAGAAAACCATTCAGGATAATCATAGTTTCAGAGAAAACCATTCAGGATAATCATAGTTTCAGAGAAAACCATTCAGGATAATCATAGTTTCAGAGAAAACCATTCAGGATAATCATAGTTTCAGAGAAAACCATTCAGGATAATCATAGTTTCAGAGAAAACCATTCAGGATAATCATAGTTTCAGAGAAAACCATTCAGGATAATCATAGTTTCAGAGAAATCTATTCAGGATAATCATAGTTTCAGAGAAAACCATTCAGGATAATCATAGTTTCAGAGAAAACCATTCAGGATAATCATAGTTTCAGAGAAATCCATTCAGGATAATCATAGTTTCAGAGAAATCCATTCAGGATAATCATAGTTTCAGAGAAATCCATTCAGGATAATCATAGTTTCAGAGAAATCCATTCAGGATAATCATAGTTTCAGAGAAAACCATTCAGGATAATCATACAGTTTCAGAGAAAACCATTCAGGATAATCATACAGTTTCAGAGAAAACCATTCAGGATAATCATAGTTTCAGAGAAAACCATTCAGGATAATCATAGTTTCAGAGAAAACCATTCAGGATAATCATAGTTTCAGAGAAAACCATTCAGGATAATCATAGTTTCAGAGAAAACCATTCAGGATAATCATAGTTTCAGAGAAATCCATTCAGGATAATCATAGTTTCAGAGAAATCCATTCAGGATAATCATAGTTTCAGAGAAATCCATTCAGGATAATCATAGTTTCAGAGAAAACCATTCAGGATAATCATAGTTTCAGAGAAAACCATTCAGGATAATCATAGTTTCAGAGAAAACCATTCAGGATAATCATAGTTTCAGAGAAAACCATTCAGGATAATCATAGTTTCAGAGAAAACCATTCAGGATAATCATAGTTTCAGAGAAAACCATTCAGGATAATCATAGTTTCAGAGAAAACCATTCAGGATAGTCATAGTTTCAGAAGAATCCATTCAGGATAATCATAGTTTCAGAGAAAACCATTCAGGATAATCATAGTTTCAGAGAAAACCATTCAGGATAATCATACAGTTTCAGAGAAAACAATTCAGGATAATCATAGTTTCAGAGAAAACCATTCAGGATAATCATAGTTTCAGAGAAAACCATTCAGGATAATCATAGTTTCAGAGAAAACCATTCAGGATAATCATAGTTTCAGAGAAAACCATTCAGGATAATCATAGTTTCAGAGAAAACCATTCAGGATAATCATAGTTTCAGAGAAAACCATTCAGGATAATCATAGTTTCAGAGAAAACCATTCAGGATAATCATAGTTTCAGAGAAAACCATTCAGGATAATCATAGTTTCAGAAAAAACCATTCAGGATAATCATACAGTTTCAGAGAAAACCATTCAGGATAATCATAGGGTTTCAGAGAAAACCATTCAGGATAATCATAGTTTCAGAGAAATCCATTCAGGATAATCATAGTTTCAGAGAAAACCATTCAGGATAATCATACAGTTTCAGAGAAAACCATTCAGGATAATCATAGTTTCAGAGAAAACCATTCAGGATAATCATAGTTTCAGAGAAAACCATTCAGGATAATCATAGTTTCAGAGAAAACCATTCAGGATAATCATAGTTTCAGAGAAAACCATTCAGGATAATCATAGTTTCAGAGAAAACCATTCAGGATAATCATACAGTTTCAGAGAAAACCATTCAGGATAATCATACAGTTTCAGAGAAAACCATTCAGGATAATCATAGTTTCAGAGAAAACCATTCAGGATAATCATAGTTTCAGAGAAAACCATTCAGGATAATCATAGTTTCAGAGAAATCCATTCAGGATAATCATAGTTTCAGAGAAATCCATTCAGGATAATCATAGTTTCAGAGAAATCCATTCAGGATAATCATAGTTTCAGAGAAATCCATTCAGGATAATCATAGTTTCAGAGAAATCCATTCAGGATAATCATAGTTTCAGAGAAAACCATTCAGGATAATCATACAGTTTCAGAGAAAACCATTCAGGATAATCATACAGTTTCAGAGAAAACCATTCAGGATAATCATAGTTTCAGAGAAAACCATTCAGGATAATCATAGTTTCAGAGAAAACCATTCAGGATAATCATAGTTTCAGAGAAAACCATTCAGGATAATCATAGTTTCAGAGAAAACCATTCAGGATAATCATAGTTTCAGAGAAAACTATTCAGGATAATCATAGTTTCAGAGAAAACCATTCAGGATTATCATAGTTTCAGAGAAAACCATTCAGGATAATCATAGTTTCAGAGAAATCCATTCAGGATAATCATAGTTTCAGAGAAATCCATTCAGGATAATCATAGTTTCAGAGAAATCCATTCAGGATAATCATAGTTTCAGAGAAATCCATTCAGGATAATCATAGTTTCAGAGAAAACCATTCAGGATAATCATACAGTTTCAGAGAAAACCATTCAGGATAATCATAGTTTCAGAGAAAACCATTCAGGATAATCATAGTTTCAGAGAAAACCATTCAGGATAATCATAGTTTCAGAGAAAACCATTCAGGATAATCATAGTTTCAGAGAAAACCATTCAGGATAATCATAGTTTCAGAGAAAACCATTCAGGATAATCATAGTTTCAGAGAAATCCATTCAGGATAATCATAGTTTCAGAGAAATCCATTCAGGATAATCATAGTTTCAGAGAAATCCATTCAGGATAATCATAGTTTCAGAGAAAACCATTCAGGATAATCATAGTTTCAGAGAAAACCATTCAGGATAATCATAGTTTCAGAGAAAACCATTCAGGATAATCATAGTTTCAGAGAAAACCATTCAGGATAATCATAGTTTCAGAGAAAACCATTCAGGATAATCATAGTTTCAGAGAAAACCATTCAGGATAATCATAGTTTCAGAGAAAACCATTCAGGATAATCATAGTTTCAGAGAAATCTATTCAGGATAATCATAGTTTCAGAGAAAACCATTCAGGATAATCATAGTTTCAGAGAAAACCATTCAGGATAATCATAGTTTCAGAGAAATCCATTCAGGATAATCATAGTTTCAGAGAAATCCATTCAGGATAATCATAGTTTCAGAGAAATCCATTCAGGATAATCATAGTTTCAGAGAAATCCATTCAGGATAATCATAGTTTCAGAGAAAACCATTCAGGATAATCATACAGTTTCAGAGAAAACCATTCAGGATAATCATACAGTTTCAGAGAAAACCATTCAGGATAATCATAGTTTCAGAGAAAACCATTCAGGATAATCATAGTTTCAGAGAAAACCATTCAGGATAATCATAGTTTCAGAGAAAACCATTCAGGATAATCATAGTTTCAGAGAAAACCATTCAGGATAATCATAGTTTCAGAGAAATCCATTCAGGATAATCATAGTTTCAGAGAAATCCATTCAGGATAATCATAGTTTCAGAGAAATCCATTCAGGATAATCATAGTTTCAGAGAAAACCATTCAGGATAATCATAGTTTCAGAGAAAACCATTCAGGATAATCATAGTTTCAGAGAAAACCATTCAGGATAATCATAGTTTCAGAGAAAACCATTCAGGATAATCATAGTTTCAGAGAAAACCATTCAGGATAATCATAGTTTCAGAGAAAACCATTCAGGATAATCATAGTTTCAGAGAAAACCATTCAGGATAGTCATAGTTTCAGAGAAAACCATTCAGGATAGTCATAGTTTCAGAGAAATCCATTCAGGATAATCATAGTTTCAGAGAAAACCATTCAGGATAATCATAGTTTCAGAGAAAACCATTCAGGATAATCATACAGTTTCAGAGAAAACAATTCAGGATAATCATAGTTTCAGAGAAAACCATTCAGGATAATCATAGTTTCAGAGAAAACCATTCAGGATAATCATAGTTTCAGAGAAAACCATTCAGGATAATCATAGTTTCAGAGAAAACCATTCAGGATAATCATAGTTTCAGAGAAAACCATTCAGGATAATCATAGTTTCAGAGAAAACCATTCAGGATAATCATAGTTTCAGAGAAAACCATTCAGGATAATAATAGTTTCAGAGATAACCATTCAGGATAATCATAGTTTCAGAAAAAACCATTCAGGATAATCATACAGTTTCAGAGAAAACCATTCAGGATAATCATAGGGTTTCAGAGAAAACCATTCAGGATAATCATAGTTTCAGAGAAAACCATTCAGGATAATCATAGTTTCAGAGAAAACCATTCAGGATAATCATAGTTTCAGAGAAAACCATTCAGGATAATCATAGTTTCAGAGAAATCCATTCAGGATAATCATAGTTTCAGAGAAATCCATTCAGGATAATCATAGTTTCAGAGAAATCCATTCAGGATAATCATAGTTTCAGAGAAATCCATTCAGGATAATCATAGTTTCAGAGAAAACCATTCAGGATAATCATACAGTTTCAGAGAAAACCATTCAGGATAATCATAGTTTCAGAGAAAACCATTCAGGATAATCATAGTTTCAGAGAAAACCATTCAGGATAATCATAGTTTCAGAGAAATCCATTCAGGATAATCATAGTTTCAGAGAAAACCATTCAGGATAATCATAGTTTCAGAGAAAACCATTCAGGATAATCATAGTTTCAGAGAAAACCATTCAGGATAATCATAGTTTCAGAGAAAACCATTCAGGATAATCATAGTTTCAGAGAAAACCATTCAGGATAATCATAGTTTCAGAGAAAACCATTCAGGATAATCATAGTTTCAGAGAAAACCATTCAGGATAATCATAGTTTCAGAGAAATCCATTCAGGATAATCATAGTTTCAGAGAAATCCATTCAGGATAATCATAGTTTCAGAGAAATCCATTCAGGATAATCATAGTTTCAGAGAAATCCATTCAGGATAATCATAGTTTCAGAGAAATCCATTCAGGATAATCATAGTTTCAGAGAAAACCATTCAGGATAATCATACAGATAATCATAGTTTCAGAGAAAACCATTCAGGATAATCATAGTTTCAGAGAAAACCATTCAGGATAATCATAGTTTCAGAGAAAACCATTCAGGATAATCATAGTTTCAGAGAAATCCATTCAGGATAATCATAGTTTCAGAGAAATCCATTCAGGATAATCATAGTTTCAGAGAAATCCATTCAGGATAATCATAGTTTCAGAGAAATCCATTCAGGATAATCATAGTTTCAGAGAAATCCATTCAGGATAATCATAGTTTCAGAGAAAACCATTCAGGATAATCATACAGATAATCATAGTTTCAGAGAAAACCATTCAGGATAATCATAGTTTCAGAGAAAACCATTCAGGATAATCATAGTTTCAGAGAAAACCATTCAGGATAATCATAGTTTCAGAGAAATCCATTCAGGATAATCATAGTTTCAGAGAAATCCATTCAGGATAATCATAGTTTCAGAGAAATCCATTCAGGATAATCATAGTTTCAGAGAAATCCATTCAGGATAATCATAGTTTCAGAGAAATCCATTCAGGATAATCATAGTTTCAGAGAAATCCATTCAGGATAATCATAGTTTCAGAGAAAACCATTCAGGATAATCATACAGTTTCAGAGAAAACCATTCAGGATAATCATACAGTTTCAGAGAAAACCATTCAGGATAATCATAGTTTCAGAGAAAACCATTCAGGATAATCATAGTTTCAGAGAAAACCATTCAGGATAATCATAGTTTCAGAGAAAACCATTCAGGATAATCATAGTTTCAGAGAAAACCATTCAGGATAATCATAGTTTCAGAGAAAACCATTCAGGATAATCATAGTTTCAGAGAAAACCATTCAGGATAATCATAGTTTCAGAGAAAACCATTCAGGATAATCATAGTTTCAGAGAAATCCATTCAGGATAATCATAGTTTCAGAGAAATCCATTCAGGATAATCATAGTTTCAGAGAAATCCATTCAGGATAATCATAGTTTCAGAGAAATCCATTCAGGATAATCATAGTTTCAGAGAAATCCATTCAGGATAATCATAGTTTCAGAGAAAACCATTCAGGATAATCATACAGATAATCATAGTTTCAGAGAAAACCATTCAGGATAATCATAGTTTCAGAGAAAACCATTCAGGATAATCATAGTTTCAGAGAAATCCATTCAGGATAATCATAGTTTCAGAGAAATCCATTCAGGATAATCATAGTTTCAGAGAAATCCATTCAGGATAATCATAGTTTCAGAGAAATCCATTCAGGATAATCATAGTTTCAGAGAAATCCATTCAGGATAATCATAGTTTCAGAGAAAACCATTCAGGATAATCATACAGTTTCAGAGAAAACCATTCAGGATAATCATACAGTTTCAGAGAAAACCATTCAGGATAATCATAGTTTCAGAGAAAACCATTCAGGATAATCATAGTTTCAGAGAAAACCATTCAGGATAATCATAGTTTCAGAGAAAACCATTCAGGATAATCATAGTTTCAGAGAAAACCATTCAGGATAATCATAGTTTCAGAGAAAACCATTCAGGATAATCATAGTTTCAGAGAAATCCATTCAGGATAATCATAGTTTCAGAGAAATCCATTCAGGATAATCATAGTTTCAGAGAAATCCATTCAGGATAATCATAGTTTCAGAGAAAACCATTCAGGATAATCATAGTTTCAGAGAAAACCATTCAGGATAATCATAGTTTCAGAGAAAACCATTCAGGATAATCATAGTTTCAGAGAAAACCATTCAGGATAATCATAGTTTCAGAGAAAACCATTCAGGATAATCATAGTTTCAGAGAAAACCATTCAGGATAATCATAGTTTCAGAGAAAACCATTCAGGATAGTCATAGTTTCAGAGAAAACCATTCAGGATAATCATAGTTTCAGAGAAAACCATTCAGGATAATCATAGTTTCAGAGAAAACCATTCAGGATAATCATAGTTTCAGAGAAAACCATTCAGGATAATCATAGTTTCAGAGAAAACCATTCAGGATAATCATAGTTTCAGAGAAAACCATTCAGGATAATCATAGTTTCAGAGAAAACCATTCAGGATAATCATAGTTTCAGAGAAAACCATTCAGGATAATCATAGTTTCAGAGAAAACCATTCAGGATAATCATAGTTTCAGAGAAATCTATTCAGGATAATCATAGTTTCAGAGAAAACCATTCAGGATAATCATAGTTTCAGAGAAAACCATTCAGGATAATCATAGTTTCAGAGAAATCCATTCAGGATAATCATAGTTTCAGAGAAATCCATTCAGGATAATCATAGTTTCAGAGAAATCCATTCAGGATAATCATAGTTTCAGAGAAAACCATTCAGGATAATCATAGTTTCAGAGAAAACCATTCAGGATAATCATAGTTTCAGAGAAAACCATTCAGGATAATCATAGTTTCAGAGAAAACCATTCAGGATAATCATAGTTTCAGAGAAAACCATTCAGGATAATCATAGTTTCAGAGAAAACCATTCAGGATAATCATAGTTTCAGAGAAAACCATTCAGGATAGTCATAGTTTCAGAGAAAACCATTCAGGATAATCATAGTTTCAGAGAAAACCATTCAGGATAATCATAGTTTCAGAGAAAACCATTCAGGATAATCATAGTTTCAGAGAAAACCATTCAGGATAATCATAGTTTCAGAGAAAACCATTCAGGATAATCATAGTTTCAGAGAAAACCATTCAGGATAGTCATAGTTTCAGAGAAAACCATTCAGGATAATCATAGTTTCAGAGAAAACCATTCAGGATAATCATAGTTTCAGAGAAAACCATTCAGGATAATCATAGTTTCAGAGAAAACCATTCAGGATAATCATAGTTTCAGAGAAAACCATTCAGGATAATCATAGTTTCAGAGAAAACCATTCAGGATAATCATAGTTTCAGAGAAAACCATTCAGGATAATCATAGTTTCAGAGAAAACCATTCAGGATAATCATAGTTTCAGAGAAAACCATTCAGGATAATCATAGTTTCAGAGAAATCTATTCAGGATAATCATAGTTTCAGAGAAAACCATTCAGGATAATCATAGTTTCAGAGAAAACCATTCAGGATAATCATAGTTTCAGAGAAATCCATTCAGGATAATCATAGTTTCAGAGAAATCCATTCAGGATAATCATAGTTTCAGAGAAATCCATTCAGGATAATCATAGTTTCAGAGAAAACCATTCAGGATAATCATAGTTTCAGAGAAAACCATTCAGGATAATCATAGTTTCAGAGAAAACCATTCAGGATAATCATAGTTTCAGAGAAAACCATTCAGGATAATCATAGTTTCAGAGAAAACCATTCAGGATAATCATAGTTTCAGAGAAAACCATTCAGGATAATCATAGTTTCAGAGAAAACCATTCAGGATAGTCATAGTTTCAGAGAAAACCATTCAGGATAATCATAGTTTCAGAGAAAACCATTCAGGATAATCATAGTTTCAGAGAAAACCATTCAGGATAATCATAGTTTCAGAGAAAACCATTCAGGATAATCATAGTTTCAGAGAAAACCATTCAGGATAATCATAGTTTCAGAGAAAACCATTCAGGATAATCATAGTTTCAGAGAAAACCATTCAGGATAATCATAGTTTCAGAGAAAACCATTCAGGATAATCATAGTTTCAGAGAAAACCATTCAGGATAATCATAGTTTCAGAGAAAACCATTCAGGATAATCATAGTTTCAGAGAAAACCATTCAGGATAATCATAGTTTCAGAGAAAACCATTCAGGATAATCATAGTTTCAGAGAAATCTATTCAGGATAATCATAGTTTCAGAGAAAACCATTCAGGATAATCATAGTTTCAGAGAAAACCATTCAGGATAATCATAGTTTCAGAGAAATCCATTCAGGATAATCATAGTTTCAGAGAAATCCATTCAGGATAATCATAGTTTCAGAGAAATCCATTCAGGATAATCATAGTTTCAGAGAAATCCATTCAGGATAATCATAGTTTCAGAGAAAACCATTCAGGATAATCATACAGTTTCAGAGAAAACCATTCAGGATAATCATACAGTTTCAGAGAAAACCATTCAGGATAATCATAGTTTCAGAGAAAACCATTCAGGATAATCATAGTTTCAGAGAAAACCATTCAGGATAATCATAGTTTCAGAGAAAACCATTCAGGATAATCATAGTTTCAGAGAAAACCATTCAGGATAATCATAGTTTCAGAGAAATCCATTCAGGATAATCATAGTTTCAGAGAAATCCATTCAGGATAATCATAGTTTCAGAGAAATCCATTCAGGATAATCATAGTTTCAGAGAAATCCATTCAGGATAATCATAGTTTCAGAGAAATCCATTCAGGATAATCATAGTTTCAGAGAAAACCATTCAGGATAATCATACAGTTTCAGAGAAAACCATTCAGGATAATCATACAGTTTCAGAGAAAACCATTCAGGATAATCATAGTTTCAGAGAAAACCATTCAGGATAATCATAGTTTCAGAGAAAACCATTCAGGATAATCATAGTTTCAGAGAAAACCATTCAGGATAATCATAGTTTCAGAGAAAACCATTCAGGATAATCATAGTTTCAGAGAAAACCATTCAGGATAATCATAGTTTCAGAGAAATCCATTCAGGATAATCATAGTTTCAGAGAAATCCATTCAGGATAATCATAGTTTCAGAGAAATCCATTCAGGATAATCATAGTTTCAGAGAAAACCATTCAGGATAATCATAGTTTCAGAGAAAACCATTCAGGATAATCATAGTTTCAGAGAAAACCATTCAGGATAATCATAGTTTCAGAGAAAACCATTCAGGATAATCATAGTTTCAGAGAAAACCATTCAGGATAATCATAGTTTCAGAGAAAACCATTCAGGATAATCATAGTTTCAGAGAAAACCATTCAGGATAGTCATAGTTTCAGAGAAAACCATTCAGGATAATCATAGTTTCAGAGAAAACCATTCAGGATAATCATAGTTTCAGAGAAAACCATTCAGGATAATCATAGTTTCAGAGAAAACCATTCAGGATAATCATAGTTTCAGAGAAAACCATTCAGGATAATCATAGTTTCAGAGAAAACCATTCAGGATAATCATAGTTTCAGAGAAAACCATTCAGGATAATCATAGTTTCAGAGAAAACCATTCAGGATAATCATAGTTTCAGAGAAAACCATTCAGGATAATCATAGTTTCAGAGAAATCTATTCAGGATAATCATAGTTTCAGAGAAAACCATTCAGGATAATCATAGTTTCAGAGAAAACCATTCAGGATAATCATAGTTTCAGAGAAATCCATTCAGGATAATCATAGTTTCAGAGAAATCCATTCAGGATAATCATAGTTTCAGAGAAAACCATTCAGGATAATCATACAGTTTCAGAGAAAACCATTCAGGATAATCATACAGTTTCAGAGAAAACCATTCAGGATAATCATAGTTTCAGAGAAATCCATTCAGGATAATCATAGTTTCAGAGAAAACCATTCAGGATAATCATACAGTTTCAGAGAAAACCATTCAGGATAATCATACAGTTTCAGAGAAAACCATTCAGGATAATCATAGTTTCAGAGAAAACCATTCAGGATAATCATAGTTTCAGAGAAAACCATTCAGGATAATCATAGTTTCAGAGAAAACCATTCAGGATAATCATAGTTTCAGAGAAAACCATTCAGGATAATCATAGTTTCAGAGAAATCCATTCAGGATAATCATAGTTTCAGAGAAATCCATTCAGGATAATCATAGTTTCAGAGAAATCCATTCAGGATAATCATAGTTTCAGAGAAATCCATTCAGGATAATCATAGTTTCAGAGAAATCCATTCAGGATAATCATAGTTTCAGAGAAATCCATTCAGGATAATCATAGTTTCAGAGAAAACCATTCAGGATAATCATACAGTTTCAGAGAAAACCATTCAGGATAATCATACAGTTTCAGAGAAAACCATTCAGGATAATCATAGTTTCAGAGAAAACCATTCAGGATAATCATAGTTTCAGAGAAAACCATTCAGGATAATCATAGTTTCAGAGAAAACCATTCAGGATAATCATAGTTTCAGAGAAAACCATTCAGGATAATCATAGTTTCAGAGAAAACCATTCAGGATAATCATAGTTTCAGAGAAATCCATTCAGGATAATCATAGTTTCAGAGAAATCCATTCAGGATAATCATAGTTTCAGAGAAATCCATTCAGGATAATCATAGTTTCAGAGAAAACCATTCAGGATAATCATAGTTTCAGAGAAAACCATTCAGGATAATCATAGTTTCAGAGAAAACCATTCAGGATAATCATAGTTTCAGAGAAAACCATTCAGGATAATCATAGTTTCAGAGAAAACCATTCAGGATAATCATAGTTTCAGAGAAAACCATTCAGGATAATCATAGTTTCAGAGAAAACCATTCAGGATAGTCATAGTTTCAGAGAAAACCATTCAGGATAATCATAGTTTCAGAGAAAACCATTCAGGATAATCATAGTTTCAGAGAAAACCATTCAGGATAATCATAGTTTCAGAGAAAACCATTCAGGATAATCATAGTTTCAGAGAAAACCATTCAGGATAATCATAGTTTCAGAGAAAACCATTCAGGATAATCATAGTTTCAGAGAAAACCATTCAGGATAATCATAGTTTCAGAGAAAACCATTCAGGATAATCATAGTTTCAGAGAAAACCATTCAGGATAATCATAGTTTCAGAGAAATCTATTCAGGATAATCATAGTTTCAGAGAAAACCATTCAGGATAATCATAGTTTCAGAGAAAACCATTCAGGATAATCATAGTTTCAGAGAAAACCATTCAGGATAATCATAGTTTCAGAGAAATCCATTCAGGATAATCATAGTTTCAGAGAAATCCATTCAGGATAATCATAGTTTCAGAGAAATCCATTCAGGATAATCATAGTTTCAGAGAAATCCATTCAGGATAATCATAGTTTCAGAGAAATCCATTCAGGATAATCATAGTTTCAGAGAAATCCATTCAGGATAATCATAGTTTCAGAGAAAACCATTCAGGATAATCATAGTTTCAGAGAAAACCATTCAGGATAATCATAGTTTCAGAGAAAACCATTCAGGATAATCATAGTTTCAGAGAAATCCATTCAGGATAATCATAGTTTCAGAGAAATCCATTCAGGATAATCATAGTTTCAGAGAAATCCATTCAGGATAATCATAGTTTCAGAGAAATCCATTCAGGATAATCATAGTTTCAGAGAAATCCATTCAGGATAATCATAGTTTCAGAGAAATCCATTCAGGATAATCATAGTTTCAGAGAAAACCATTCAGGATAATCATACAGTTTCAGAGAAAACCATTCAGGATAATCATACAGTTTCAGAGAAAACCATTCAGGATAATCATAGTTTCAGAGAAATCCATTCAGGATAATCATAGTTTCAGAGAAAACCATTCAGGATAATCATACAGTTTCAGAGAAAACCATTCAGGATAATCATACAGTTTCAGAGAAAACCATTCAGGATAATCATAGTTTCAGAGAAAACCATTCAGGATAATCATAGTTTCAGAGAAAACCATTCAGGATAATCATAGTTTCAGAGAAAACCATTCAGGATAATCATAGTTTCAGAGAAAACCATTCAGGATAATCATAGTTTCAGAGAAATCCATTCAGGATAATCATAGTTTCAGAGAAATCCATTCAGGATAATCATAGTTTCAGAGAAATCCATTCAGGATAATCATAGTTTCAGAGAAATCCATTCAGGATAATCATAGTTTCAGAGAAATCCATTCAGGATAATCATAGTTTCAGAGAAATCCATTCAGGATAATCATAGTTTCAGAGAAAACCATTCAGGATAATCATACAGTTTCAGAGAAAACCATTCAGGATAATCATACAGTTTCAGAGAAAACCATTCAGGATAATCATAGTTTCAGAGAAAACCATTCAGGATAATCATAGTTTCAGAGAAAACCATTCAGGATAATCATAGTTTCAGAGAAAACCATTCAGGATAATCATAGTTTCAGAGAAAACCATTCAGGATAATCATAGTTTCAGAGAAAACCATTCAGGATAATCATAGTTTCAGAGAAATCCATTCAGGATAATCATAGTTTCAGAGAAATCCATTCAGGATAATCATAGTTTCAGAGAAATCCATTCAGGATAATCATAGTTTCAGAGAAAACCATTCAGGATAATCATAGTTTCAGAGAAAACCATTCAGGATAATCATAGTTTCAGAGAAAACCATTCAGGATAATCATAGTTTCAGAGAAAACCATTCAGGATAATCATAGTTTCAGAGAAAACCATTCAGGATAATCATAGTTTCAGAGAAAACCATTCAGGATAATCATAGTTTCAGAGAAAACCATTCAGGATAGTCATAGTTTCAGAGAAAACCATTCAGGATAATCATAGTTTCAGAGAAAACCATTCAGGATAATCATAGTTTCAGAGAAAACCATTCAGGATAATCATAGTTTCAGAGAAAACCATTCAGGATAATCATAGTTTCAGAGAAAACCATTCAGGATAATCATAGTTTCAGAGAAAACCATTCAGGATAATCATAGTTTCAGAGAAAACCATTCAGGATAATCATAGTTTCAGAGAAAACCATTCAGGATAATCATAGTTTCAGAGAAAACCATTCAGGATAATCATAGTTTCAGAGAAATCTATTCAGGATAATCATAGTTTCAGAGAAAACCATTCAGGATAATCATAGTTTCAGAGAAAACCATTCAGGATAATCATAGTTTCAGAGAAATCCATTCAGGATAATCATAGTTTCAGAGAAATCCATTCAGGATAATCATAGTTTCAGAGAAATCCATTCAGGATAATCATAGTTTCAGAGAAAACCATTCAGGATAATCATAGTTTCAGAGAAAACCATTCAGGATAATCATAGTTTCAGAGAAAACCATTCAGGATAATCATAGTTTCAGAGAAAACCATTCAGGATAATCATAGTTTCAGAGAAAACCATTCAGGATAATCATAGTTTCAGAGAAAACCATTCAGGATAATCATAGTTTCAGAGAAAACCATTCAGGATAGTCATAGTTTCAGAGAAAACCATTCAGGATAATCATAGTTTCAGAGAAAACCATTCAGGATAATCATAGTTTCAGAGAAAACCATTCAGGATAATCATAGTTTCAGAGAAAACCATTCAGGATAATCATAGTTTCAGAGAAAACCATTCAGGATAATCATAGTTTCAGAGAAAACCATTCAGGATAATCATAGTTTCAGAGAAAACCATTCAGGATAATCATAGTTTCAGAGAAAACCATTCAGGATAATCATAGTTTCAGAGAAAACCATTCAGGATAATCATAGTTTCAGAGAAAACCATTCAGGATAATCATAGTTTCAGAGAAAACCATTCAGGATAATCATAGTTTCAGAGAAAACCATTCAGGATAATCATAGTTTCAGAGAAAACCATTCAGGATAATCATAGTTTCAGAGAAATCTATTCAGGATAATCATAGTTTCAGAGAAAACCATTCAGGATAATCATAGTTTCAGAGAAAACCATTCAGGATAATCATAGTTTCAGAGAAATCCATTCAGGATAATCATAGTTTCAGAGAAATCCATTCAGGATAATCATAGTTTCAGAGAAATCCATTCAGGATAATCATAGTTTCAGAGAAATCCATTCAGGATAATCATAGTTTCAGAGAAAACCATTCAGGATAATCATACAGTTTCAGAGAAAACCATTCAGGATAATCATACAGTTTCAGAGAAAACCATTCAGGATAATCATAGTTTCAGAGAAAACCATTCAGGATAATCATAGTTTCAGAGAAAACCATTCAGGATAATCATAGTTTCAGAGAAAACCATTCAGGATAATCATAGTTTCAGAGAAAACCATTCAGGATAATCATAGTTTCAGAGAAATCCATTCAGGATAATCATAGTTTCAGAGAAATCCATTCAGGATAATCATAGTTTCAGAGAAATCCATTCAGGATAATCATAGTTTCAGAGAAAACCATTCAGGATAATCATAGTTTCAGAGAAAACCATTCAGGATAATCATAGTTTCAGAGAAAACCATTCAGGATAATCATAGTTTCAGAGAAAACCATTCAGGATAATCATAGTTTCAGAGAAAACCATTCAGGATAATCATAGTTTCAGAGAAAACCATTCAGGATAATCATAGTTTCAGAGAAAACCATTCAGGATAATCATAGTTTCAGAGAAAACCATTCAGGATAATCATAGTTTCAGAGAAAACCATTCAGGATAATCATAGTTTCAGAGAAAACCATTCAGGATAATCATAGTTTCAGAGAAAACCATTCAGGATAATCATAGTTTCAGAGAAAACCATTCAGGATAATCATAGTTTCAGAGAAAACCATTCAGGATAATCATAGTTTCAGAGAAAACCATTCAGGATAATCATAGTTTCAGAGAAAACCATTCAGGATAATCATAGTTTCAGAGAAAACCATTCAGGATAATCATAGTTTCAGAGAAAACCATTCAGGATAATCATAGTTTCAGAGAAAACCATTCAGGATAATCATAGTTTCAGAGAAATCCATTCAGGATAATCATAGTTTCAGAGAAAACCATTCAGGATAATCATAGTTTCAGAGAAAACCATTCAGGATAATCATAGTTTCAGAGAAAACCATTCAGGATAATCATAGTTTCAGAGAAAACCATTCAGGATAATCATAGTTTCAGAGAAAACCATTCAGGATAATCATAGTTTCAGAGAAAACCATTCAGGATAATCATAGTTTCAGAGAAATCCATTCAGGATAATCATAGTTTCAGAGAAAACCATTCAGGATAATCATACAGTTTCAGAGAAAACCATTCAGGATAATCATACAGTTTCAGAGAAATCCATTCAGGATAATCATAGTTTCAGAGAAATCCATTCAGGATAATCATAGTTTCAGAGAAATCCATTCAGGATAATCATAGTTTCAGAGAAAACCATTCAGGATAATCATAGTTTCAGAGAAAACCATTCAGGATAATCATACAGATAATCATAGTTTCAGAGAAAACCATTCAGGATAATCATAGTTTCAGAGAAAACCATTCAGGATAATCATAGTTTCAGAGAAAACCATTCAGGATAATCATAGTTTCAGAGAAATCCATTCAGGATAATCATAGTTTCAGAGAAATCCATTCAGGATAATCATAGTTTCAGAGAAAACCATTCAGGATAATCATACAGTTTCAGAGAAAACCATTCAGGATAATCATAGTTTCAGAGAACACCATTCAGGATAATCATAGTTTCAGAGAAAACCATTCAGGATAATCATAGTTTCAGAGAAAACCATTCAGGATAATCATAGTTTCAGAGAACACCATTCAGGATAATCATAGTTTCAGAGAAAACCATTCAGGATAATCATAGTTTCAGAGAAAACCATTCAGGATAATCATAGTTTCAGAGAAAACCATTCAGGATAATCATAGTTTCAGAGAAATCCATTCAGGATAATCATAGTTTCAGAGAAAACCATTCAGGATAATCATAGTTTCAGAGAAAACCATTCAGGATAATCATAGTTTCAGAGAAAACCATTCAGGATAATCATAGTTTCAGAGAAAACCATTCAGGATAATCATAGTTTCAGAGAAAACCATTCAGGATAATCATAGTTTCAGAGAAAACCATTCAGGATAATCATAGTTTCAGAGAAAACCATTCAGGATAATCATAGTTTCAGAGAAAACCATTCAGGATAATCATAGTTTCAGAGAAAACCATTCAGGATAATCATAGTTTCAGAGAAAACCATTCAGGATAATCATAGTTTCAGAGAAATCCATTCAGGATAATCATAGTTTCAGAGAAATCCATTCAGGATAATCATAGTTTCAGAGAAATCCATTCAGGATAATCATAGTTTCAGAGAAATCCATTCAGGATAATCATAGTTTCAGAGAAAACCATTCAGGATAATCATACAGTTTCAGAGAAAACCATTCAGGATAATCATACAGTTTCAGAGAAATCCATTCAGGATAATCATAGTTTCAGAGAAAACCATTCAGGATAATCATAGTTTCAGAGAAAACCATTCAGGATAATCATAGTTTCAGAGAAATCCATTCAGGATAATCATAGTTTCAGAGAAATCCATTCAGGATAATCATAGTTTCAGAGAAAACCATTCAGGATAATCATACAGTTTCAGAGAAAACCATTCAGGATAATCATAGTTTCAGAGAAAACCATTCAGGATAATCATAGTTTCAGAGAAAACCATTCAGGATAATCATAGTTTCAGAGAAAACCATTCAGGATAATCATAGTTTCAGAGAAAACCATTCAGGATAATCATAGTTTCAGAGAAAACCATTCAGGATAATCATAGTTTCAGAGAAAACCATTCAGGATAATCATAGTTTCAGAGAAAACCATTCAGGATAATCATAGTTTCAGAGAAATCCATTCAGGATAATCATAGTTTCAGAGAAAACCATTCAGGATAATCATAGTTTCAGAGAAAACCATTCAGGATAATCATAGTTTCAGAGAAAACCATTCAGGATAATCATAGTTTCAGAGAAAACCATTCAGGATAATCATAGTTTCAGAGAAAACCATTCAGGATAATCATAGTTTCAGAGAAAACCATTCAGGATAATCATAGTTTCAGAGAAAACCATTCAGGATAATCATAGTTTCAGAGAAATCCATTCAGGATAATCATAGTTTCAGAGAAATCCATTCAGGATAATCATAGTTTCAGAGAAATCCATTCAGGATAATCATAGTTTCAGAGAAATCCATTCAGGATAATCATAGTTTCAGAGAAATCCATTCAGGATAATCATAGTTTCAGAGAAAACCATTCAGGATAATCATACAGTTTCAGAGAAAACCATTCAGGATAATCATACAGTTTCAGAGAAATCCATTCAGGATAATCATAGTTTCAGAGAAATCCATTCAGGATAATCATAGTTTCAGAGAAATCCATTCAGGATAATCATAGTTTCAGAGAAAACCATTCAGGATAATCATAGTTTCAGAGAAAACCATTCAGGATAATCATAGTTTCAGAGAAAACCATTCAGGATAATCATAGTTTCAGAGAAAACCATTCAGGATAATCATAGTTTCAGAGAAAACCATTCAGGATAATCATAGTTTCAGAGAAAACCATTCAGGATAATCATAGTTTCAGAGAAAACCATTCAGGATAATCATAGTTTCAGAGAAATCCATTCAGGATAATCATAGTTTCAGAGAAATCCATTCAGGATAATCATAGTTTCAGAGAAAACCATTCAGGATAATCATACAGTTTCAGAGAAAACCATTCAGGATAATCATACAGTTTCAGAGAAAACCATTCAGGATAATCATAGTTTCAGAGAAAACCATTCAGGATAATCATAGTTTCAGAGAAAACCATTCAGGATAATCATAGTTTCAGAGAAAACCATTCAGGATAATCATAGTTTCAGAGAAAACCATTCAGGATAATCATAGTTTCAGAGAAAACCATTCAGGATAATCATAGTTTCAGAGAAATCCATTCAGGATAATCATAGTTTCAGAGAAATCCATTCAGGATAATCATAGTTTCAGAGAAATCCATTCAGGATAATCATAGTTTCAGAGAAATCCATTCAGGATAATCATAGTTTCAGAGAAATCCATTCAGGATAATCATAGTTTCAGAGAAAACCATTCAGGATAATCATACAGTTTCAGAGAAAACCATTCAGGATAATCATACAGTTTCAGAGAAATCCATTCAGGATAATCATAGTTTCAGAGAAATCCATTCAGGATAATCATAGTTTCAGAGAAATCCATTCAGGATAATCATAGTTTCAGAGAAAACCATTCAGGATAATCATAGTTTCAGAGAAAACCATTCAGGATAATCATAGTTTCAGAGAAAACCATTCAGGATAATCATAGTTTCAGAGAAAACCATTCAGGATAATCATAGTTTCAGAGAAAACCATTCAGGATAATCATAGTTTCAGAGAAAACCATTCAGGATAATCATAGTTTCAGAGAAAACCATTCAGGATAATCATAGTTTCAGAGAAATCCATTCAGGATAATCATAGTTTCAGAGAAATCCATTCAGGATAATCATAGTTTCAGAGAAAACCATTCAGGATAATCATACAGTTTCAGAGAAAACCATTCAGGATAATCATACAGTTTCAGAGAAAACCATTCAGGATAATCATAGTTTCAGAGAAAACCATTCAGGATAATCATAGTTTCAGAGAAAACCATTCAGGATAATCATAGTTTCAGAGAAAACCATTCAGGATAATCATAGTTTCAGAGAAAACCATTCAGGATAATCATAGTTTCAGAGAAAACCATTCAGGATAATCATAGTTTCAGAGAAAACCATTCAGGATAATCATAGTTTCAGAGAAAACCATTCAGGATAATCATAGTTTCAGAGAAATCCATTCAGGATAATCATAGTTTCAGAGAAATCCATTCAGGATAATCATAGTTTCAGAGAAATCCATTCAGGATAATCATAGTTTCAGAGAAAACCATTCAGGATAATCATACAGTTTCAGAGAAAACCATTCAGGATAATCATACAGTTTCAGAGAAAACCATTCAGGATAATCATAGTTTCAGAGAAAACCATTCAGGATAATCATAGTTTCAGAGAAAACCATTCAGGATAATCATAGTTTCAGAGAAAACCATTCAGGATAATCATAGTTTCAGAGAAAACCATTCAGGATAATCATAGTTTCAGAGAAAACCATTCAGGATAATCATAGTTTCAGAGAAAACCATTCAGGATAATCATAGTTTCAGAGAAAACCATTCAGGATAATCATAGTTTCAGAGAAAACCATTCAGGATAATCATAGTTTCAGAGAAAACCATTCAGGATAATCATAGTTTCAGAGAAAACCATTCAGGATAATCATAGTTTCAGAGAAAACCATTCAGGATAATCATAGTTTCAGAGAAATCCATTCAGGATAATCATAGTTTCAGAGAAAACCATTCAGGATAATCATAGTTTCAGAGAAAACCATTCAGGATAATCATAGTTTCAGAGAAAACCATTCAGGATAATCATAGTTTCAGAGAAAACCATTCAGGATAATCATAGTTTCAGAGAAAACTATTCAGGATAATCATAGTTTCAGAGAAAACCATTCAGGATAATCATAGTTTCAGAGAAATCCATTCAGGATAATCATAGTTTCAGATAAATCCATTCAGGATAATCATAGTTTCAGAGAAATCCATTCAGGATAATCATAGTTTCAGAGAAAACCATTCAGGATAATCATACAGTTTCAGAGAAAACCATTCAGGATAATCATACAGTTTCAGAGAAAACCATTCAGGATAATCATAGTTTCAGAGAAAACCATTCAGGATAATCATAGTTTCAGAGAAAACCATTCAGGATAATCATAGTTTCAGAGAAAACCATTCAGGATAATCATAGTTTCAGAGAAAACCATTCAGGATAATCATAGTTTCAGAGAAAACCATTCAGGATAATCATAGTTTCAGAGAAAACCATTCAGGATAATCATAGTTTCAGAGAAAACCATTCAGGATAATCATAGTTTCAGAGAAAACCATTCAGGATAATCATAGTTTCAGAGAAAACCATTCAGGATAATCATAGTTTCAGAGAAATCCATTCAGGATAATCATAGTTTCAGAGAAAACCATTCAGGATAATCATAGTTTCAGAGAAAACCATTCAGGATAATCATACAGTTTCAGAGAAAACAATTCAGGATAATCATACAGTTTCAGAGAAAACAATTCAGGATAATCATAGTTTCAGAGAAAACAATTCAGGATAATCATAGTTTCAGAGAAAACCATTCAGGATAATCATAGTTTCAGAGAAAACCATTCAGGATAATCATAGTTTCAGAGAAAACCATTCAGGATAATCATAGTTTCAGAGAAAACCATTCAGGATAATCATAGTTTCAGAGAAATCCATTCAGGATAATCATAGTTTCAGAGAAATCCATTCAGGATAATCATAGTTTCAGAGAAATCCATTCAGGATAATCATAGTTTCAGAGAAAACCATTCAGGATAATCATAGTTTCAGAGAAAACCATTCAGGATAATCATAGTTTCAGAGAAAACCATTCAGGATAATCATAGTTTCAGAGAAAACCATTCAGGATAATCATAGTTTCAGAGAAAACCATTCAGGATAATCATAGTTTCAGAGAAAACCATTCAGGATAATCATAGTTTCAGAGAAAACCATTCAGGATAATCATACAGTTTCAGAGAAAACCATTCAGGATAATCATACAGTTTCAGAGAAAACCATTCAGGATAATCATAGTTTCAGAGAAAACCATTCAGGAAAATCATAGTTTCAGAGAAAACCATTCAGGATAATCATAGTTTCAGAGAAAACCATTCAGGATAATCATAGTTTCAGAGAAAACCATTCAGGATAATCATAGTTTCAGAGAAATCCATTCAGGATAATCATAGTTTCAGAGAAAACCATTCAGGATAATCATAGTTTCAGAGAAATCCATTCAGGATAATCATAGTTTCAGAGAAAACCATTCAGGATAATCATACAGTTTCAGAGAAAACCATTCAGGATAATCATACAGTTTCAGAGAAATCCATTCAGGATAATCATAGTTTCAGAGAAATCCATTCAGGATAATCATAGTTTCAGAGAAATCCATTCAGGATAATCATAGTTTCAGAGAAAACCATTCAGGATAATCATAGTTTCAGAGAAAACCATTCAGGATAATCATACAGATAATCATAGTTTCAGAGAAAACCATTCAGGATAATCATAGTTTCAGAGAAAACCATTCAGGATAATCATAGTTTCAGAGAAAACCATTCAGGATAATCATAGTTTCAGAGAAAACCATTCAGGATAATCATAGTTTCAGAGAAATCCATTCAGGATAATCATACAGTTTCAGAGAAAACAATTCAGGATAATCATACAGTTTCAGAGAAAACAATTCAGGATAATCATACAGTTTCAGAGAAAACCATTCAGGATAATCATAGTTTCAGAGAAAACCATTCAGGATAATCATAGTTTCAGAGAAAACCATTCAGGATAATCATAGTTTCAGAGAAAACCATTCAGGATAATCATAGTTTCAAAGAAAACCATTCAGGATAATCATACAGCTAATCATAGTTTCAGAGAAAACCATTCAGGATAATCATAGTTTCAGAGAAAACCATTCAGGATAATCATAGTTTCAGAGAAAACCATTCAGGATAATCATAGTTTCAGAGAAATCCATTCAGGATAATCATAGTTTCAGAGAAATCCATTCAGGATAATCATAGTTTCAGAGAAAACCATTCAGGATAATCATAGTTTCAGAGAAAACCATTCAGGATAATCATAGTTTCAGAGAAAACCATTCAGGATAATCATAGTTTCAGAGAAAACCATTCAGGATAATCATAGTTTCAGAGAAAACCATTCAGGATAGTCATAGTTTCAGAGAAAACCATTCAGGATAATCATAGTTTCAGAGAAAACCATTCAGGATAATCATAGTTTCAGAGAAAACCATTCAGGATAATCATAGTTTCAGAGAAAACCATTCAGGATAATCATAGTTTCAGAGAAAACCATTCAGGATAATCATAGTTTCAGAGAAAACCATTCAGGATAATCATAGTTTCAGAGAAAACCATTCAGGATAATCATAGTTTCAGAGAAAACCATTCAGGATAATCATAGTTTCAGAGAAAACCATTCAGGATAATCATAGTTTCAGAGAAAACCATTCAGGATAATCATAGTTTCAGAGAAAACCATTCAGGATAATCATAGTTTCAGAGAAAACCATTCAGGATAATCATAGTTTCAGAGAAAACCATTCAGGATAATCATAGTTTCAGAGAAATCCATTCAGGATAATCATAGTTTCAGAGAAAACCATTCAGGATAATCATAGTTTCAGAGAAAACCATTCAGGATAATCATAGTTTCAGAGAAATCCATTCAGGATAATCATAGTTTCAGAGAAATCCATTCAGGATAATCATAGTTTCAGAGAAATCCATTCAGGATAATCATAGTTTCAGAGAAATCCATTCAGGATAATCATAGTTTCAGAGAAAACCATTCAGGATAATCATACAGTTTCAGAGAAAACCATTCAGGATAATCATACAGTTTCAGAGAAAACCATTCAGGATAATCATAGTTTCAGAGAAAACCATTCAGGATAATCATAGTTTCAGAGAAAACCATTCAGGATAATCATAGTTTCAGAGAAAACCATTCAGGATAATCATAGTTTCAGAGAAAACCATTCAGGATAATCATAGTTTCAGAGAAATCCATTCAGGATAATCATAGTTTCAGAGAAATCCATTCAGGATAATCATAGTTTCAGAGAAATCCATTCAGGATAATCATAGTTTCAGAGAAAACCATTCAGGATAATCATAGTTTCAGAGAAAACCATTCAGGATAATCATAGTTTCAGAGAAAACCATTCAGGATAATCATAGTTTCAGAGAAAACCATTCAGGATAATCATAGTTTCAGAGAAAACCATTCAGGATAATCATAGTTTCAGAGAAAACCATTCAGGATAATCATAGTTTCAGAGAAAACCATTCAGGATAGTCATAGTTTCAGAGAAATCCATTCAGGATAATCATAGTTTCAGAGAAAACCATTCAGGATAATCATAGTTTCAGAGAAAACCATTCAGGATAATCATACAGTTTCAGAGAAAACAATTCAGGATAATCATAGTTTCAGAGAAAACCATTCAGGATAATCATAGTTTCAGAGAAAACCATTCAGGATAATCATAGTTTCAGAGAAAACCATTCAGGATAATCATAGTTTCAGAGAAAACCATTCAGGATAATCATAGTTTCAGAGAAAACCATTCAGGATAATCATAGTTTCAGAGAAAACCATTCAGGATAATCATAGTTTCAGAGAAAACCATTCAGGATAATCATAGTTTCAGAGAAAACCATTCAGGATAATCATAGTTTCAGAGAAAACCATTCAGGATAATCATACAGTTTCAGAGAAAACCATTCAGGATAATCATAGGGTTTCAGAGAAAACCATTCAGGATAATCATAGTTTCAGAGAAAACCATTCAGGATAATCATAGTTTCAGAGAAAACCATTCAGGATAATCATAGTTTCAGAGAAAACCATTCAGGATAATCATAGTTTCAGAGAAAACCATTCAGGATAATCATAGTTTCAGAGAAATCCATTCAGGATAATCATAGTTTCAGAGAAATCCATTCAGGATAATCATAGTTTCAGAGAAATCCATTCAGGATAATCATAGTTTCAGAGAAAACCATTCAGGATAATCATACAGTTTCAGAGAAAACCATTCAGGATAATCATCAGTTTCAGAGAAAACCATTCAGGATAATCATAGTTTCAGAGAAAACCATTCAGGATAATCATAGTTTCAGAGAAAACCATTCAGGATAATCATAGTTTCAGAGAAAACCATTCAGGATAATCATAGTTTCAGAGAAAACCATTCAGGATAATCATAGTTTCAGAGAAAACCATTCAGGATAATCATAGTTTCAGAGAAATCCATTCAGGATAATCATAGTTTCAGAGAAAACCATTCAGGATAATCATAGTTTCAGAGAAAACCATTCAGGATAATCATAGTTTCAGAGAAAACCATTCAGGATAATCATAGTTTCAGAGAAAACCATTCAGGATAATCATAGTTTCAGAGAAAACCATTCAGGATAATCATAGTTTCAGAGAAAACCATTCAGGATAATCATAGTTTCAGAGAAATCCATTCAGGATAATCATAGTTTCAGAGAAAACCATTCAGGATAATCATACAGTTTCAGAGAAAACCATTCAGGATAATCATACAGTTTCAGAGAAATCCATTCAGGATAATCATAGTTTCAGAGAAATCCATTCAGGATAATCATAGTTTCAGAGAAATCCATTCAGGATAATCATAGTTTCAGAGAAAACCATTCAGGATAATCATAGTTTCAGAGAAAACCATTCAGGATAATCATACAGATAATCATAGTTTCAGAGAAAACCATTCAGGATAATCATAGTTTCAGAGAAAACCATTCAGGATAATCATAGTTTCAGAGAAAACCATTCAGGATAATCATAGTTTCAGAGAAATCCATTCAGGATAATCATAGTTTCAGAGAAATCCATTCAGGATAATCATAGTTTCAGAGAAAACCATTCAGGATAATCATACAGTTTCAGAGAAAACCATTCAGGATAATCATAGTTTCAGAGAAAACCATTCAGGATAATCATAGTTTCAGAGAAAACCATTCAGGATAATCATAGTTTCAGAGAAAACCATTCAGGATAATCATAGTTTCAGAGAAAACCATTCAGGATAATCATAGTTTCAGAGAAAACCATTCAGGATAATCATAGTTTCAGAGAAAACCATTCAGGATAATCATAGTTTCAGAGAAAACCATTCAGGATAATCATAGTTTCAGAGAAATCCATTCAGGATAATCATAGTTTCAGAGAAAACCATTCAGGATAATCATAGTTTCAGAGAAAACCATTCAGGATAATCATAGTTTCAGAGAAAACCATTCAGGATAATCATAGTTTCAGAGAAAACCATTCAGGATAATCATAGTTTCAGAGAAAACCATTCAGGATAATCATAGTTTCAGAGAAAACCATTCAGGATAATCATAGTTTCAGAGAAAACCATTCAGGATAATCATAGTTTCAGAGAAATCCATTCAGGATAATCATAGTTTCAGAGAAATCCATTCAGGATAATCATAGTTTCAGAGAAATCCATTCAGGATAATCATAGTTTCAGAGAAATCCATTCAGGATAATCATAGTTTCAGAGAAATCCATTCAGGATAATCATAGTTTCAGAGAAAACCATTCAGGATAATCATACAGTTTCAGAGAAAACCATTCAGGATAATCATACAGTTTCAGAGAAATCCATTCAGGATAATCATAGTTTCAGAGAAATCCATTCAGGATAATCATAGTTTCAGAGAAATCCATTCAGGATAATCATAGTTTCAGAGAAAACCATTCAGGATAATCATAGTTTCAGAGAAAACCATTCAGGATAATCATACAGATAATCATAGTTTCAGAGAAAACCATTCAGGATAATCATAGTTTCAGAGAAAACCATTCAGGATAATCATAGTTTCAGAGAAAACCATTCAGGATAATCATACAGATAATCATAGTTTCAGAGAAAACCATTCAGGATAATCATAGTTTCAGAGAAAACCATTCAGGATAATCATAGTTTCAGAGAAAACCATTCAGGATAATCATAGTTTCAGAGAAATCCATTCAGGATAATCATAGTTTCAGAGAAATCCATTCAGGATAATCATAGTTTCAGAGAAAACCATTCAGGATAATCATACAGTTTCAGAGAAAACCATTCAGGATAATCATAGTTTCAGAGAAAACCATTCAGGATAATCATAGTTTCAGAGAAAACCATTCAGGATAATCATAGTTTCAGAGAAAACCATTCAGGATAATCATAGTTTCAGAGAAAACCATTCAGGATAATCATAGTTTCAGAGAAAACCATTCAGGATAATCATAGTTTCAGAGAAAACCATTCAGGATAATCATAGTTTCAGAGAAAACCATTCAGGATAATCATAGTTTCAGAGAAATCCATTCAGGATAATCATAGTTTCAGAGAAAACCATTCAGGATAATCATAGTTTCAGAGAAAACCATTCAGGATAATCATAGTTTCAGAGAAAACCATTCAGGATAATCATAGTTTCAGAGAAAACCATTCAGGATAATCATAGTTTCAGAGAAAACCATTCAGGATAATCATAGTTTCAGAGAAAACCATTCAGGATAATCATAGTTTCAGAGAAAACCATTCAGGATAATCATAGTTTCAGAGAAATCCATTCAGGATAATCATAGTTTCAGAGAAATCCATTCAGGATAATCATAGTTTCAGAGAAATCCATTCAGGATAATCATAGTTTCAGAGAAATCCATTCAGGATAATCATAGTTTCAGAGAAATCCATTCAGGATAATCATAGTTTCAGAGAAAACCATTCAGGATAATCATACAGTTTCAGAGAAAACCATTCAGGATAATCATACAGTTTCAGAGAAATCCATTCAGGATAATCATAGTTTCAGAGAAATCCATTCAGGATAATCATAGTTTCAGAGAAATCCATTCAGGATAATCATAGTTTCAGAGAAAACCATTCAGGATAATCATAGTTTCAGAGAAAACCATTCAGGATAATCATACAGATAATCATAGTTTCAGAGAAAACCATTCAGGATAATCATAGTTTCAGAGAAAACCATTCAGGATAATCATAGTTTCAGAGAAAACCATTCAGGATAATCATAGTTTCAGAGAAAACCATTCAGGATAATCATAGTTTCAGAGAAATCCATTCAGGATAATCATAGTTTCAGAGAAATCCATTCAGGATAATCATAGTTTCAGAGAAAACCATTCAGGATAATCATACAGTTTCAGAGAAAACCATTCAGGATAATCATACAGTTTCAGAGAAAACCATTCAGGATAATCATAGTTTCAGAGAAAACCATTCAGGATAATCATAGTTTCAGAGAAAACCATTCAGGATAATCATAGTTTCAGAGAAAACCATTCAGGATAATCATAGTTTCAGAGAAAACCATTCAGGATAATCATAGTTTCAGAGAAAACCATTCAGGATAATCATAGTTTCAGAGAAAACTATTCAGGATAATCATAGTTTCAGAGAAAACCATTCAGGATAATCATAGTTTCAGAGAAAACCATTCAGGATAATCATAGTTTCAGAGAAATCCATTCAGGATAATCATAGTTTCAGAGAAATCCATTCAGGATAATCATAGTTTCAGAGAAAACCATTCAGGATAATCATACAGTTTCAGAGAAAACCATTCAGGATAATCATACAGTTTCAGAGAAAACCATTCAGGATAATCATAGTTTCAGAGAAAACCATTCAGGATAATCATAGTTTCAGAGAAAACCATTCAGGATAATCATAGTTTCAGAGAAAACCATTCAGGATAATCATAGTTTCAGAGAAAACCATTCAGGATAATCATAGTTTCAGAGAAAACCATTCAGGATAATCATAGTTTCAGAGAAAACCATTCAGGATAATCATAGTTTCAGAGAAAACCATTCAGGATAATCATAGTTTCAGAGAAAACCATTCAGGATAATCATAGTTTCAGAGAAAACCATTCAGGATAATCATAGTTTCAGAGAAAACCATTCAGGATAATCATAGTTTCAGAGAAAACCATTCAGGATAATCATAGTTTCAGAGAAATCCATTCAGGATAATCATAGTTTCAGAGAAAACCATTCAGGATAATCATAGTTTCAGAGAAAACCATTCAGGATAATCATAGTTTCAGAGAAAACCATTCAGGATAATCATAGTTTCAGAGAAAACCATTCAGGATAATCATAGTTTCAGAGAAAACTATTCAGGATAATCATAGTTTCAGAGAAAACCATTCAGGATAATCATAGTTTCAGAGAAATCCATTCAGGATAATCATAGTTTCAGATAAATCCATTCAGGATAATCATAGTTTCAGAGAAATCCATTCAGGATAATCATAGTTTCAGAGAAAACCATTCAGGATAATCATACAGTTTCAGAGAAAACCATTCAGGATAATCATACAGTTTCAGAGAAAACCATTCAGGATAATCATAGTTTCAGAGAAAACCATTCAGGATAATCATAGTTTCAGAGAAAACCATTCAGGATAATCATAGTTTCAGAGAAAACCATTCAGGATAATCATAGTTTCAGAGAAAACCATTCAGGATAATCATAGTTTCAGAGAAAACCATTCAGGATAATCATAGTTTCAGAGAAAACCATTCAGGATAATCATAGTTTCAGAGAAAACCATTCAGGATAATCATAGTTTCAGAGAAAACCATTCAGGATAATCATAGTTTCAGAGAAATCCATTCAGGATAATCATAGTTTCAGAGAAAACCATTCAGGATAATCATAGTTTCAGAGAAAACCATTCAGGATAATCATACAGTTTCAGAGAAAACAATTCAGGATAATCATAGTTTCAGAGAAAACAATTCAGGATAATCATAGTTTCAGAGAAAACCATTCAGGATAATCATAGTTTCAGAGAAAACCATTCAGGATAATCATAGTTTCAGAGAAAACCATTCAGGATAATCATAGTTTCAGAGAAAACCATTCAGGATAATCATAGTTTCAGAGAAATCCATTCAGGATAATCATAGTTTCAGAGAAATCCATTCAGGATAATCATAGTTTCAGAGAAATCCATTCAGGATAATCATAGTTTCAGAGAAAACCATTCAGGATAATCATAGTTTCAGAGAAAACCATTCAGGATAATCATAGTTTCAGAGAAAACCATTCAGGATAATCATAGTTTCAGAGAAAACCATTCAGGATAATCATAGTTTCAGAGAAAACCATTCAGGATAATCATAGTTTCAGAGAAAACCATTCAGGATAATCATAGTTTCAGAGAAAACCATTCAGGATAATCATACAGTTTCAGAGAAAACCATTCAGGATAATCATACAGTTTCAGAGAAAACCATTCAGGATAATCATAGTTTCAGAGAAAACCATTCAGGATAATCATAGTTTCAGAGAAAACCATTCAGGATAATCATAGTTTCAGAGAAAACCATTCAGGATAATCATAGTTTCAGAGAAAACCATTCAGGATAATCATAGTTTCAGAGAAATCCATTCAGGATAATCATAGTTTCAGAGAAAACCATTCAGGATAATCATAGTTTCAGAGAAATCCATTCAGGATAATCATAGTTTCAGAGAAAACCATTCAGGATAATCATACAGTTTCAGAGAAAACCATTCAGGATAATCATACAGTTTCAGAGAAATCCATTCAGGATAATCATAGTTTCAGAGAAATCCATTCAGGATAATCATAGTTTCAGAGAAATCCATTCAGGATAATCATAGTTTCAGAGAAAACCATTCAGGATAATCATAGTTTCAGAGAAAACCATTCAGGATAATCATACAGATAATCATAGTTTCAGAGAAAACCATTCAGGATAATCATAGTTTCAGAGAAAACCATTCAGGATAATCATAGTTTCAGAGAAAACCATTCAGGATAATCATAGTTTCAGAGAAATCCATTCAGGATAATCATAGTTTCAGAGAAATCCATTCAGGATAATCATAGTTTCAGAGAAAACCATTCAGGATAATCATACAGTTTCAGAGAAAACAATTCAGGATAATCATACAGTTTCAGAGAAAACCATTCAGGATAATCATAGTTTCAGAGAAAACCATTCAGGATAATCATAGTTTCAGAGAAAACCATTCAGGATAATCATAGTTTCAGAGAAAACCATTCAGGATAATCATAGTTTCAAAGAAAACCATTCAGGATAATCATACAGATAATCATAGTTTCAGAGAAAACCATTCAGGATAATCATAGTTTCAGAGAAAACCATTCAGGATAATCATAGTTTCAGAGAAAACCATTCAGGATAATCATAGTTTCAGAGAAATCCATTCAGGATAATCATAGTTTCAGAGAAATCCATTCAGGATAATCATAGTTTCAGAGAAAACCATTCAGGATAATCATACAGTTTCAGAGAAAACAATTCAGGATAATCATACAGTTTCAGAGAAAACCATTCAGGATAATCATAGTTTCAGAGAAAACCATTCAGGATAATCATAGTTTCAGAGAAAACCATTCAGGATAATCATAGTTTCAGAGAAAACCATTCAGGATAATCATAGTTTCAGAGAAAACCATTCAGGATAATCATAGTTTCAGAGAAAACCATTCAGGATAATCATAGTTTCAGAGAAATCCATTCAGGATAATCATAGTTTCAGAGAAAACCATTCAGGATAATCATAGTTTCAGAGAAAACCATTCAGGATAATCATAGTTTCAGAGAAAACCATTCAGGATAATCATAGTTTCAGAGAAAACCATTCAGGATAATCATAGTTTCAGAGAAAACCATTCAGGATAATCATAGTTTCAGAGAAAACCATTCAGGATAATCATAGTTTCAGAGAAAACCATTCAGGATAATCATAGTTTCAGAGAAATCCATTCAGGATAATCATAGTTTCAGAGAAATCCATTCAGGATAATCATAGTTTCAGAGAAATCCATTCAGGATAATCATAGTTTCAGAGAAATCCATTCAGGATAATCATAGTTTCAGAGAAAACCATTCAGGATAATCATACAGTTTCAGAGAAAACCATTCAGGATAATCATACAGTTTCAGAGAAATCCATTCAGGATAATCATAGTTTCAGAGAAATCCATTCAGGATAATCATAGTTTCAGAGAAATCCATTCAGGATAATCATAGTTTCAGAGAAAACCATTCAGGATAATCATAGTTTCAGAGAAAACCATTCAGGATAATCATACAGATAATCATAGTTTCAGAGAAAACCATTCAGGATAATCATAGTTTCAGAGAAAACCATTCAGGATAATCATAGTTTCAGAGAAAACCATTCAGGATAATCATAGTTTCAGAGAAATCCATTCAGGATAATCATAGTTTCAGAGAAATCCATTCAGGATAATCATAGTTTCAGAGAAAACCATTCAGGATAATCATACAGTTTCAGAGAAAACAATTCAGGATAATCATACAGTTTCAGAGAAAACCATTCAGGATAATCATAGTTTCAGAGAAAACCATTCAGGATAATCATAGTTTCAGAGAAAACCATTCAGGATAATCATAGTTTCAGAGAAAACCATTCAGGATAATCATAGTTTCAGAGAAAACCATTCAGGATAATCATAGTTTCAGAGAAAACCATTCAGGATAATCATAGTTTCAGAGAAAACCATTCAGGATAATCATAGTTTCAGAGAAAACCATTCAGGATAATCATAGTTTCAGAGAAAACCATTCAGGATAATCATAGTTTCAGAGAAAACCATTCAGGATAATCATAGTTTCAGAGAAATCCATTCAGGATAATCATAGTTTCAGAGAAAACCATTCAGGATAATCATAGTTTCAGAGAAAACCATTCAGGATAATCATACAGTTTCAGAGAAAACCATTCAGGATAATCATACAGTTTCAGAGAAAACCATTCAGGATAATCATAGTTTCAGAGAAAACCATTCAGGATAATCATAGTTTCAGAGAAAACCATTCAGGATAATCATAGTTTCAGAGAAAACCATTCAGGATAATCATAGTTTCAGAGAAAACCATTCAGGATAATCATAGTTTCAGAGAAAACCATTCAGGATAATCATAGTTTCAGAGAAAACCATTCAGGATAATCATAGTTTCAGAGAAAACCATTCAGGATAATCATAGTTTCAGAGAAAACCATTCAGGATAATCATAGTTTCAGAGAAAACCATTCAGGATAATCATAGTTTCAGAGAAAACCATTCAGGATAATCATAGTTTCAGAGAAATCCATTCAGGATAATCATAGTTTCAGAGAAAACCATTCAGGATAATCATAGTTTCAGAGAAAACCATTCAGGATAATCATACAGATAATCATAGTTTCAGAGAAAACCATTCAGGATAATCATAGTTTCAGAGAAAACCATTCAGGATAATCATAGTTTCAGAGAAAACCATTCAGGATAATCATAGTTTCAGAGAAATCCATTCAGGATAATCATAGTTTCAGAGAAATCCATTCAGGATAATCATAGTTTCAGAGAAAACCATTCAGGATAATCATACAGTTTCAGAGAAAACCATTCAGGATAATCATACAGTTTCAGAGAAAACCATTCAGGATAATCATAGTTTCAGAGAAAACCATTCAGGATAATCATAGTTTCAGAGAAAACCATTCAGGATAATCATAGTTTCAGAGAAAACCATTCAGGATAATCATAGTTTCAGAGAAAACCATTCAGGATAATCATAGTTTCAGAGAAAACCATTCAGGATAATCATAGTTTCAGAGAAAACCATTCAGGATAATCATAGTTTCAGAGAAAACCATTCAGGATAATCATAGTTTCAGAGAAAACCATTCAGGATAATCATAGTTTCAGAGAAAACCATTCAGGATAATCATAGTTTCAGAGAAAACCATTCAGGATAATCATAGTTTCAGAGAAATCCATTCAGGATAATCATAGTTTCAGAGAAATCCATTCAGGATAATCATAGTTTCAGAGAAAACCATTCAGGATAATCATACAGTTTCAGAGAAAACCATTCAGGATAATCATACAGTTTCAGAGAAAACCATTCAGGATAATCATACAGTTTCAGAGAAAACCATTCAGGATAATCATACAGTTTCAGAGAAAACCATTCAGGATAATCATAGTTTCAGAGAAAACCATTCAGGATAATCATAGTTTCAGAGAAAACCATTCAGGATAATCATAGTTTCAGAGAAAACCATTCAGGATAATCATAGTTTCAGAGAAAACCATTCAGGATAATCATAGTTTCAGAGAAAACCATTCAGGATAATCATAGTTTCAGAGAAAACCATTCAGGATAATCATAGTTTCAGAGAAAACCATTCAGGATAATCATAGTTTCAGAGAAAACCATTCAGGATAATCATAGTTTCAGAGAAATCCATTCAGGATAATCATAGTTTCAGAGAAAACCATTCAGGATAATCATAGTTTCAGAGAAAACCATTCAGGATAATCATACAGTTTCAGAGAAAACCATTCAGGATAATCATACAGTTTCAGAGAAAACCATTCAGGATAATCATAGTTTCAGAGAAAACCATTCAGGATAATCATAGTTTCAGAGAAAACCATTCAGGATAATCATAGTTTCAGAGAAAACCATTCAGGATAATCATAGTTTCAGAGAAAACCATTCAGGATAATCATAGTTTCAGAGAAAACCATTCAGGATAATCATAGTTTCAGAGAAAACCATTCAGGATAATCATAGTTTCAGAGAAAACCATTCAGGATAATCATAGTTTCAGAGAAAACCATTCAGGATAATCATAGTTTCAGAGAAAACCATTCAGGATAATCATAGTTTCAGAGAAAACCATTCAGGATAATCATAGTTTCAGAGAAAACCATTCAGGATAATCATAGTTTCAGAGAAATCCATTCAGGATAATCATAGTTTCAGAGAAAACCATTCAGGATAATCATAGTTTCAGAGAAAACCATTCAGGATAATCATAGTTTCAGAGAAAACCATTCAGGATAATCATAGTTTCAGAGAAAACCATTCAGGATAATCATAGTTTCAGAGAAAACTATTCAGGATAATCATAGTTTCAGAGAAAACCATTCAGGATAATCATAGTTTCAGAGAAATCCATTCAGGATAATCATAGTTTCAGAGAAATCCATTCAGGATAATCATAGTTTCAGAGAAATCCATTCAGGATAATCATAGTTTCAGAGAAAACCATTCAGGATAATCATACAGTTTCAGAGAAAACCATTCAGGATAATCATACAGTTTCAGAGAAAACCATTCAGGATAATCATAGTTTCAGAGAAAACCATTCAGGATAATCATAGTTTCAGAGAAAACCATTCAGGATAATCATAGTTTCAGAGAAAACCATTCAGGATAATCATAGTTTCAGAGAAAACCATTCAGGATAATCATAGTTTCAGAGAAAACCATTCAGGATAATCATAGTTTCAGAGAAAACCATTCAGGATAATCATAGTTTCAGAGAAAACCATTCAGGATAATCATAGTTTCAGAGAAAACCATTCAGGATAATCATAGTTTCAGAGAAAACCATTCAGGATAATCATAGTTTCAGAGAAATCCATTCAGGATAATCATAGTTTCAGAGAAATCCATTCAGGATAATCATAGTTTCAGAGAAAACCATTCAGGATAATCATACAGTTTCAGAGAAAACCATTCAGGATAATCATACAGTTTCAGAGAAAACCATTCAGGATAATCATAGTTTCAGAGAAAACCATTCAGGATAATCATAGTTTCAGAGAAAACCATTCAGGATAATCATAGTTTCAGAGAAAACCATTCAGGATAATCATAGTTTCAGAGAAAACCATTCAGGATAATCATAGTTTCAGAGAAAACCATTCAGGATAATCATACAGTTTCAGAGAAAACCATTCAGGATAATCATAGTTTCAGAGAAAACCATTCAGGATAATCATAGTTTCAGAGAAAACCATTCAGGATAATCATAGTTTCAGAGAAAACCATTCAGGATAATCATAGTTTCAGAGAAAACCATTCAGGATAATCATAGTTTCAGAGAAATCCATTCAGGATAATCATAGTTTCAGAGAAAACCATTCAGGATAATCATAGTTTCAGAGAAAACCATTCAGGATAATCATACAGATAATCATAGTTTCAGAGAAAACCATTCAGGATAATCATAGTTTCAGAGAAAACCATTCAGGATAATCATAGTTTCAGAGAAAACCATTCAGGATAATCATAGTTTCAGAGAAATCCATTCAGGATAATCATAGTTTCAGAGAAATCCATTCAGGATAATCATAGTTTCAGAGAAAACCATTCAGGATAATCATACAGTTTCAGAGAAAACAATTCAGGATAATCATACAGTTTCAGAGAAAACCATTCAGGATAATCATAGTTTCAGAGAAAACCATTCAGGATAATCATAGTTTCAGAGAAAACCATTCAGGATAATCATAGTTTCAGAGAAAACCATTCAGGATAATCATAGTTTCAGAGAAAACCATTCAGGATAATCATAGTTTCAGAGAAAACCATTCAGGATAATCATAGTTTCAGAGAAAACCATTCAGGATAATCATAGTTTCAGAGAAAACCATTCAGGATAATCATAGTTTCAGAGAAAACCATTCAGGATAATCATAGTTTCAGAGAAAACCATTCAGGATAATCATAGTTTCAGAGAAAACCATTCAGGATAATCATAGTTTCAGAGAAATCCATTCAGGATAATCATAGTTTCAGAGAAATCCATTCAGGATAATCATAGTTTCAGAGAAAACCATTCAGGATAATCATACAGTTTCAGAGAAAACCATTCAGGATAATCATACAGTTTCAGAGAAAACCATTCAGGATAATCATACAGTTTCAGAGAAAACCATTCAGGATAATCATACAGTTTCAGAGAAAACCATTCAGGATAATCATAGTTTCAGAGAAAACCATTCAGGATAATCATAGTTTCAGAGAAAACCATTCAGGATAATCATAGTTTCAGAGAAAACCATTCAGGATAATCATAGTTTCAGAGAAAACCATTCAGGATAATCATACAGTTTCAGAGAAAACCATTCAGGATAATCATAGTTTCAGAGAAAACCATTCAGGATAATCATAGTTTCAGAGAAAACCATTCAGGATAATCATAGTTTCAGAGAAAACCATTCAGGATAATCATAGTTTCAGAGAAATCCATTCAGGATAATCATAGTTTCAGAGAAAACCATTCAGGATAATCATAGTTTCAGAGAAAACCATTCAGGATAATCATACAGTTTCAGAGAAAACAATTCAGGATAATCATACAGTTTCAGAGAAAACAATTCAGGATAATCATAGTTTCAGAGAAAACCATTCAGGATAATCATAGTTTCAGAGAAAACCATTCAGGATAATCATAGTTTCAGAGAAAACCATTCAGGATAATCATAGTTTCAGAGAAAACCATTCAGGATAATCATAGTTTCAGAGAAAACCATTCAGGATAATCATAGTTTCAGAGAAAACCATTCAGGATAATCATAGTTTCAGAGAAAACCATTCAGGATAATCATAGTTTCAGAGAAAACCATTCAGGATAATCATAGTTTCAGAGAAAACCATTCAGGATAATCATAGTTTCAGAGAAAACCATTCAGGATAATCATAGTTTCAGAGAAAACCATTCAGGATAATCATAGTTTCAGAGAAATCCATTCAGGATAATCATAGTTTCAGAGAAAACCATTCAGGATAATCATAGTTTCAGAGAAAACCATTCAGGATAATCATAGTTTCAGAGAAAACCATTCAGGATAATCATAGTTTCAGAGAAAACCATTCAGGATAATCATAGTTTCAGAGAAAACTATTCAGGATAATCATAGTTTCAGAGAAAACCATTCAGGATAATCATAGTTTCAGAGAAATCCATTCAGGATAATCATAGTTTCAGATAAATCCATTCAGGATAATCATAGTTTCAGAGAAATCCATTCAGGATAATCATAGTTTCAGAGAAAACCATTCAGGATAATCATACAGTTTCAGAGAAAACCATTCAGGATAATCATACAGTTTCAGAGAAAACCATTCAGGATAATCATAGTTTCAGAGAAAACCATTCAGGATAATCATAGTTTCAGAGAAAACCATTCAGGATAATCATAGTTTCAGAGAAAACCATTCAGGATAATCATAGTTTCAGAGAAAACCATTCAGGATAATCATAGTTTCAGAGAAAACCATTCAGGATAATCATAGTTTCAGAGAAAACCATTCAGGATAATCATAGTTTCAGAGAAAACCATTCAGGATAATCATAGTTTCAGAGAAAACCATTCAGGATAATCATAGTTTCAGAGAAATCCATTCAGGATAATCATAGTTTCAGAGAAAACCATTCAGGATAATCATAGTTTCAGAGAAAACCATTCAGGATAATCATACAGTTTCAGAGAAAACAATTCAGGATAATCATACAGTTTCAGAGAAAACAATTCAGGATAATCATAGTTTCAGAGAAAACAATTCAGGATAATCATAGTTTCAGAGAAAACCATTCAGGATAATCATAGTTTCAGAGAAAACCATTCAGGATAATCATAGTTTCAGAGAAAACCATTCAGGATAATCATAGTTTCAGAGAAAACCATTCAGGATAATCATAGTTTCAGAGAAATCCATTCAGGATAATCATAGTTTCAGAGAAATCCATTCAGGATAATCATAGTTTCAGAGAAATCCATTCAGGATAATCATAGTTTCAGAGAAAACCATTCAGGATAATCATAGTTTCAGAGAAAACCATTCAGGATAATCATAGTTTCAGAGAAAACCATTCAGGATAATCATAGTTTCAGAGAAAACCATTCAGGATAATCATAGTTTCAGAGAAAACCATTCAGGATAATCATAGTTTCAGAGAAAACCATTCAGGATAATCATAGTTTCAGAGAAAACCATTCAGGATAATCATACAGTTTCAGAGAAAACCATTCAGGATAATCATACAGTTTCAGAGAAAACCATTCAGGATAATCATAGTTTCAGAGAAAACCATTCAGGATAATCATAGTTTCAGAGAAAACCATTCAGGATAATCATAGTTTCAGAGAAAACCATTCAGGATAATCATAGTTTCAGAGAAAACCATTCAGGATAATCATAGTTTCAGAGAAATCCATTCAGGATAATCATAGTTTCAGAGAAAACCATTCAGGATAATCATAGTTTCAGAGAAAACCATTCAGGATAATCATAGTTTCAGAGAAAACCATTCAGGATAATCATACAGTTTCAGAGAAAACCATTCAGGATAATCATACAGTTTCAGAGAAATCCATTCAGGATAATCATAGTTTCAGAGAAATCCATTCAGGATAATCATAGTTTCAGAGAAATCCATTCAGGATAATCATAGTTTCAGAGAAAACCATTCAGGATAATCATAGTTTCAGAGAAAACCATTCAGGATAATCATACAGATAATCATAGTTTCAGAGAAAACCATTCAGGATAATCATAGTTTCAGAGAAAACCATTCAGGATAATCATAGTTTCAGAGAAAACCATTCAGGATAATCATAGTTTCAGAGAAATCCATTCAGGATAATCATAGTTTCAGAGAAATCCATTCAGGATAATCATAGTTTCAGAGAAAACCATTCAGGATAATCATACAGTTTCAGAGAAAACAATTCAGGATAATCATACAGTTTCAGAGAAAACCATTCAGGATAATCATAGTTTCAGAGAAAACCATTCAGGATAATCATAGTTTCAGAGAAAACCATTCAGGATAATCATAGTTTCAGAGAAAACCATTCAGGATAATCATACAGTTTCAGAGAAAACCATTCAGGATAATCATACAGATAATCATAGTTTCAGAGAAAACCATTCAGGATAATCATAGTTTCAGAGAAAACCATTCAGGATAATCATAGTTTCAGAGAAAACCATTCAGGATAATCATAGTTTCAGAGAAATCCATTCAGGATAATCATAGTTTCAGAGAAAACCATTCAGGATAATCATAGTTTCAGAGAAAACCATTCAGGATAATCATACAGTTTCAGAGAAAACAATTCAGGATAATCATACAGTTTCAGAGAAAACAATTCAGGATAATCATAGTTTCAGAGAAAACCATTCAGGATAATCATAGTTTCAGAGAAAACCATTCAGGATAATCATAGTTTCAGAGAAAACCATTCAGGATAATCATAGTTTCAGAGAAAACCATTCAGGATAATCATAGTTTCAGAGAAAACCATTCAGGATAATCATAGTTTCAGAGAAATCCATTCAGGATAATCATAGTTTCAGAGAAAACCATTCAGGATAATCATAGTTTCAGAGAAAACCATTCAGGATAATCATAGTTTCAGAGAAAACCATTCAGGATAATCATAGTTTCAGAGAAAACCATTCAGGATAATCATAGTTTCAGAGAAAACCATTCAGGATAATCATAGTTTCAGAGAAAACCATTCAGGATAATCATAGTTTCAGAGAAAACCATTCAGGATAATCATAGTTTCAGAGAAAACCATTCAGGATAATCATAGTTTCAGAGAAAACCATTCAGGATAATCATAGTTTCAGAGAAAACCATTCAGGATAATCATAGTTTCAGAGAAAACCATTCAGGATAATCATAGTTTCAGAGAAAACCATTCAGGATAATCATAGTTTCAGAGAAATCCATTCAGGATAATCATAGTTTCAGAGAAAACCATTCAGGATAATCATAGTTTCAGAGAAAACCATTCAGGATAATCATACAGTTTCAGAGAAAACAATTCAGGATAATCATACAGTTTCAGAGAAAACAATTCAGGATAATCATAGTTTCAGAGAAAACCATTCAGGATAATCATAGTTTCAGAGAAAACCATTCAGGATAATCATAGTTTCAGAGAAAACCATTCAGGATAATCATAGTTTCAGAGAAAACCATTCAGGATAATCATAGTTTCAGAGAAAACCATTCAGGATAATCATAGTTTCAGAGAAATCCATTCAGGATAATCATAGTTTCAGAGAAATCCATTCAGGATAATCATAGTTTCAGAGAAAACCATTCAGGATAATCATAGTTTCAGAGAAAACCATTCAGGATAATCATAGTTTCAGAGAAAACCATTCAGGATAATCATAGTTTCAGAGAAAACCATTCAGGATAATCATAGTTTCAGAGAAAACCATTCAGGATAATCATAGTTTCAGAGAAAACCATTCAGGATAATCATAGTTTCAGAGAAAACCATTCAGGATAATCATAGTTTCAGAGAAAACCATTCAGGATAATCATACAGTTTCAGAGAAAACCATTCAGGATAATCATACAGTTTCAGAGAAAACAATTCAGGATAATCATAGTTTCAGAGAAAACCATTCAGGATAATCATAGTTTCAGAGAAAACCATTCAGGATAATCATAGTTTCAGAGAAAACCATTCAGGATAATCATAGTTTCAGAGAAAACCATTCAGGATAATCATAGTTTCAGAGAAATCCATTCAGGATAATCATAGTTTCAGAGAAATCCATTCAGGATAATCATAGTTTCAGAGAAATCCATTCAGGATAATCATAGTTTCAGAGAAAACCATTCAGGATAATCATACAGTTTCAGAGAAAACCATTCAGGATAATCATACAGTTTCAGAGAAATCCATTCAGGATAATCATAGTTTCAGAGAAAACCATTCAGGATAATCATAGTTTCAGAGAAAACCATTCAGGATAATCATAGTTTCAGAGAAAACCATTCAGGATAATCATAGTTTCAGAGAAAACCATTCAGGATAATCATAGTTTCAGAGAAAACCATTCAGGATAATCATAGTTTCAGAGAAAACCATTCAGGATAATCATAGTTTCAGAGAAAACCATTCAGGATAATCATAGTTTCAGAGAAAACCATTCAGGATAATCATAGTTTCAGAGAAAACCATTCAGGATAATCATAGTTTCAGAGAAAACCATTCAGGATAATCATACAGTTTCAGAGAAAACCATTCAGGATAATCATACAGTTTCAGAGAAAACCATTCAGGATAATCATAGTTTCAGAGAAAACCATTCAGGATAATCATAGTTTCAGAGAAAACCATTCAGGATAATCATAGTTTCAGAGAAAACCATTCAGGATAATCATAGTTTCAGAGAAAACCATTCAGGATAATCATAGTTTCAGAGAAATCCATTCAGGATAATCATAGTTTCAGAGAAATCCATTCAGGATAATCATAGTTTCAGAGAAAACCATTCAGGATAATCATACAGTTTCAGAGAAAACAATTCAGGATAATCATACAGTTTCAGAGAAAACCATTCAGGATAATCATAGTTTCAGAGAAAACCATTCAGGATAATCATAGTTTCAGAGAAAACCATTCAGGATAATCATAGTTTCAGAGAAAACCATTCAGGATAATCATAGTTTCAGAGAAAACCATTCAGGATAATCATAGTTTCAGAGAAAACCATTCAGGATAATCATAGTTTCAGAGAAATCCATTCAGGATAATCATAGTTTCAGAGAAAACCATTCAGGATAATCATAGTTTCAGAGAAAACCATTCAGGATAATCATAGTTTCAGAGAAAACCATTCAGGATAATCATAGTTTCAGAGAAAACCATTCAGGATAATCATAGTTTCAGAGAAAACCATTCAGGATAATCATAGTTTCAGAGAAAACCATTCAGGATAATCATAGTTTCAGAGAAAACCATTCAGGATAATCATAGTTTCAGAGAAAACCATTCAGGATAATCATAGTTTCAGAGAAATCCATTCAGGATAATCATAGTTTCAGAGAAAACCATTCAGGATAATCATAGTTTCAGAGAAAACCATTCAGGATAATCATACAGTTTCAGAGAAAACCATTCAGGATAATCATAGTTTCAGAGAAAACCATTCAGGATAATCATAGTTTCAGAGAAAACCATTCAGGATAATCATAGTTTCAGAGAAAACCATTCAGGATAATCATAGTTTCAGAGAAAACCATTCAGGATAATCATAGTTTCAGAGAAAACCATTCAGGATAATCATAGTTTCAGAGAAAACCATTCAGGATAATCATAGTTTCAGAGAAAACCATTCAGGATAATCATAGTTTCAGAGAAAACCATTCAGGATAATCATAGTTTCAGAGAAAACCATTCAGGATAATCATAGTTTCAGAGAAAACCATTCAGGATAATCATAGTTTCAGAGAAATCCATTCAGGATAATCATAGTTTCAGAGAAATCCATTCAGGATAATCATAGTTTCAGAGAAATCCATTCAGGATAATCATAGTTTCAGAGAAAACCATTCAGGATAATCATACAGTTTCAGAGAAAACCATTCAGGATAATCATACAGTTTCAGAGAAAACCATTCAGGATAATCATAGTTTCAGAGAAAACCATTCAGGATAATCATAGTTTCAGAGAAAACCATTCAGGATAATCATAGTTTCATGAGAAAACCATTCAGGATAATCATAGTTTCAGAGAAAACCATTCAGGATAATCATAGTTTCAGAGAAAACCATTCAGGATAATCATAGTTTCAGAGAAAACCATTCAGGATAATCATAGTTTCAGAGAAAACCATTCAGGATAATCATAGTTTCAGAGAAAACCATTCAGGATAATCATAGTTTCAGAGAAATCCATTCAGGATAATCATACAGTTTCAGAGAAAACAATTCAGGATAATCATACAGTTTCAGAAAAAACAATTCAGGATAATCATAGTTTCAGAGAAAACCATTCAGGATAATCATAGTTTCAGAGAAAACCATTCAGGATAATCATAGTTTCAGAGAAAACCATTCAGGATAATCATAGTTTCAGAGAAATCCATTCAGGATAATCATAGTTTCAGAGAAATCCATTCAGGATAATCTTAGTTTCAGAGAAAACCATTCAGGATAATCATAGTTTCAGAGAAAACCATTCAGGATAATCATAGTTTCAGAGAAAACCATTCAGGATAATCATAGTTTCAGAGAAATCCATTCAGGATAATCATAGTTTCAGAGAAATCCATTCAGGATAATCATAGTTTCAGAGAAATCCATTCAGGATAATCATAGTTTCAGAGAAATCCATTCAGGATAATCATAGTTTCAGAGAAAACCATTCAGGATAATCATACAGTTTCAGAGAAAACCATTCAGGATAATCATAGTTTCAGAGAAAACCATTCAGGATAATCATAGTTTCAGAGAAAACCATTCAGGATAATCATAGTTTCAGAGAAAACCATTCAGGATAATCATAGTTTCAGAGAAAACCATTCAGGATAATCATAGTTTCAGAGAAAACCATTCAGGATAATCATAGTTTCAGAGAAAACCATTCAGGATAATCATAGTTTCAGAGAAATCCATTCAGGATAATCATAGTTTCAGAGAAAACCATTCAGGATAATCATAGTTTCAGAGAAAACCATTCAGGATAATCATAGTTTCAGAGAAAACCATTCAGGATAATCATAGTTTCAGAGAAAACCATTCAGGATAATCATAGTTTCAGAGAAATCCATTCAGGATAATCATAGTTTCAGAGAAATCCATTCAGGATAATCATAGTTTTAGAGAAAACCATTCAGGATAATCATACAGTTTCAGAGAAAACCATTCAGGATAATCATAGTTTCAGAGAAAACCATTCAGGATAATCATAGTTTCAGAGAAAACCATAAAGGATAATCATAGTTTCAGAGAAAACCATTCAGGATAATCATAGTTTCAGAGAAAACCATTCAGGATAATCATAGTTTCAGAGAAAACCATTCAGGATAATCATAGTTTCAGAGAAAACCATTCAGGATAATCATAGTTTCAGAGAAATCCATTCAGGATAATCATACAGTTTCAGAGAAAACCATTCAGGATAATCATAGTTTCAGAGAAATCCATTCAGGATAATCATAGTTTCAGAGAAAACCATTCAGGATAATCATAGTTTCAGAGAAAACCATTCAGGATAATCATAGTTTCAGAGAAATCCATTCAGGATAATCATAGTTTCAGAGAAATCCATTCAGGATAATCATAGTTTCAGAGAAAACCATTCAGGATAATCATACAGTTTCAGAGAAAACCATTCAGGATAATCATACAGTTTCAGAGAAAACCATTCAGGATAATCATAGTTTCAGAGAAAACCATTCAGGATAATCATAGTTTCAGAGAAAACCATTCAGGATAATCATAGTTTCAGAGAAAACCATTCAGGATAATCATAGTTTCAGAGAAAACCATTCAGGATAATCATAGTTTCAGAGAAAACCATTCAGGATAATCATAGTTTCAGAGAAAACCATTCAGGATAATCATAGTTTCAGAGAAAACCATTCAGGATAATCATAGTTTCAGAGAAATCCATTCAGGATAATCATACAGTTTCAGAGAAAACCATTCAGGATAATCATAGTTTCAGAGAAAACCATTCAGGATAATCATAGTTTCAGAGAAATCCATTCAGGATAATCATAGTTTCAGAGAAAACCATTCAGGATAATCATAGTTTCAGAGAAAACCATTCAGGATAATCATAGTTTCAGAGAAAACCATTCAGGATAATCATAGTTTCAGAGAAAACCATTCAGGATAATCATAGTTTCAGAGAAAACCATTCAGGATAATCATAGTTTCAGAGAAAACCATTCAGGATAATCATAGTTTCAGAGAAAACTATTCAGGATAATCATAGTTTCAGAGAAAACCATTCAGGATAATCATAGTTTCAGAGAAATCCATTCAGGATAATCATAGTTTCAGATAAATCCATTCA